>NC_073745.1:286086739-286386739 GCF_029784135.1 Toxorhynchites rutilus septentrionalis
GTCATCCGTCTTCTATCACTCCGTGTTCTAACTGCTCTGGAACCCCTTCGGTTCAATCGTTTTCCCGGACCAGCTTCAGCCTTCACCCGTCATAGAATGTTTTATTATGTGTTAAAATGGGTACCTAATGGTTTGGGGTCCTCATCAAAATACACACATTCGGAGGAGAATCTCCATTTGCATGTTATTTATTGCTTCCACATCCCGACTGGCATTCGAGCGGGCATTCATCCTAAATTTGACGCAACACTCACACGAAACAGACTGCGGCCACTTCCTGGCAAAATCAATCTCGCGTACTCCGCCATGTCTCTCCAATGGAGCGCACATAGATTGAAACCGCAGCAATCTCCATAAATCTTGCAGTAATTTCTCAAACTACTGAACCGTGTGCTCGAATCATACATAAATCAAAATAACAGCAATTTTTGCCATTCGTCAAAACTCACGAAACTAAATCAAAGCAACTGGTTGGTGGTCGTGGACTTGAGTCTGCGGGTTTTTGCCGTACCTACCCATCTAAGAGGTCCCACTGAACCGTGTCATACACTAAGCATCGAGTGGAAGATGAAGAAGAAAAAAACAGTAGAGGACCAAAGAAATCAAGACGTATGGAAAACTTGCTGTTTCCTGCTCTCCATTGGGGTCGAGAAGGTACACGTACCTTTCTGTTTGTTCCGTGAAATTCATATCAATCACTCACTCTGTGTGTTATGTGTTTTGCCAGATTTGAATGCTTGGTGACTATTTTTTTTTGCTGGTGTCCCCTCTGCCTGTCAGGTTCAGAGCGCAGTGATTCCTTTAATCAAATGAACATAATGCCGGAACTGTCGGTGAAAAATGAGATGCTATTTGTATACGGTCAGGGATTTTAGTGTGCACGCATTGCGCTATAACATGCGGTGTATGAATAGAGAACGTGTGAATTTTCGTCCGAGTCTGCCCTTCAGTATCCATCCCGTTTTTGCCGTCAGTATCCACGCTTTCACAAGGCTTGGATTTGTTCCGAATTGTTTACAGAATATCGAAAGCATTACTGTCAATTTATAATTTGTAATGAAAAAAAATTAAGGTGGTCCTAAACCGACCCTTAAAATTGCAAATGCATATAAAATTATTGTCTTTGGCGACTTCGACATGGAAATGTATTTCTATGGGGTCGGTATGGTTCATGAGTGTGAAAAAGTAATGAACAGATACCAAATCGAAAGTACCTATTTTCAACACTTTTAAAAATGGTTATCCTGAACCGAATGGGTGAGCGTGAACTCTCGACCACTCAACAAAATAAAGCTGGGAAATCGAATGGTCTTTTATACGCGGCAATGGAGAATGTTTCTGGATAACCTAAAAAGTAAACAACTTCTCCATATCAAACTGGGCCAACTGCATATTCCGTAATATGCAGTGTTTGCCAAATGATCCATTCACTGAAAAAATCGCTTTCGTTCGTTTAAGTATGATCATACAGAAATCATTTCCCCCATTGGCATTCTTTTGTCTTCACGTGTTGCAAATCACGACACAAAAGAGAACGAGACAACTCTGCATCGTTTCGCATTTCATGACACACCAGCACGCAAGCAAAACCATCATGTACGCTTTCGGTGCAGAAAGTTTGTTTTCTTCTTCGCCTCTAACATAGGCATATCGAACCTCTCTATGCATCATGATACGGACTACACAAAGCGAATGATTCATATTCAGCTAATGTAGCAGATCCTGATTTTTAAGTCTCAGAGAGTGCAAACTATATGATTATTTAGCTCCAGTGAGAAACAAAAACTCTCTCGCTGCACTCCGCAAGCGGTGACCGAATGATGACGTAATTTTTCTTGTATCATTTATTGATTTGCACTTGTCTGTGCAGTGGATTTCGCTATAGTAGAACGGGACGATATATGCGGTTCAAACTTGTATGCAGCCTTCGAAAATGGTGTGCGATGTTTGATACAGCTCGAATATGCAACAGTCTTCATTCCTCTCTTGGTTTAATCATTTTATGTAACACAAGTGATTACTGTCATTCATACAAGTATCTGAATGATCCTCTCATATTTGATTATATGTTCCTGAGAGGTTACTTGCATGACACATTGTGTATCATTCGATTTTGATCGAAATCCAAACACTGGTAATATGCATTATGTTGCACAAAAAAATTAGTTTCAACAATAGAAAGACTGGAACTTTGTATATACCTATATTGCCCAGAAGTAGTCAAAATGACTGCATTGCAAAAAAAAAAACTAAAAAAAGAAATTCGTGTGAAATTAATTTTCTATATTTTATTCACAGTTATAGAGTAGTGCGGGACAATTGTGCGCACCTAACTGTTGTCGTCCAAATTGTAACTATTCGAAACGTAGTACAAGAATTTCTCGAGTTTTGTTTGTAGTTGGACACATACCTATTTAAATACAAAATGACAAATGCGAACTTTTGGCCCATAGTGGGGGCAAAAGTGCGCACTTATTGAATTGTACTTCTGAGGTAACTTGTAAGATAAATAATAAATGCTTTATCATTACCAGCGGGAGAAGCATCATTACTAGAGTGTGTAGGGACCATCCAATGGGGAGGAGGGGGGTTTTGTATGATGTTTTATTGGTGGAGATGGGTAGTTGCTATGGTCGAACTTACCACGTGAAATTTTTTGGAGGGAGGAGACTGACAATATAATATATCTAAAAATGTCCAACATTTGAAACAGAATTCTTTCTATTAACAAACAAGCTGACCCGGCGAACTTCGTCCCTCCCACAATTGATATATTGATATAAATCATTTCGAATACTGAAGTTCCCACAGAAATTATTTTTATGTACACTGGAGTCGCTTTTTACGAGGGGGATACGTTCCGCGTAAACAAAAACCGCATAAAAGAAAACCGCGTAAATTCCAAAATCCGCGTGAAAAAACCGCTTAAATTCCAAAATCCGCGTAAAAATAAACTAGATAATTTTCCTAGTGTAAAAAAAATATACTAGATAATTTCCGTGTAAAAATGTAATAAACAGTGAATTGTTAGTTTAAAATGCTACCCATATTCTAACAATTGATTAACTGTTTTTTTCGCATGCTACATTCATGATATCTGTATCTTCTTTTATTTCTCATCTACTAATCAGTGATACAATACAAACTTATTTCGTGAAAAGTCACATCAATGAGCATATTGAATTTTAACGCGGTTGATACGTGCCGCGTAAATTTCGAAATCCGCGTAAAAAAAACCACGTAAAGCAGAGGAGGGTAAAATGAAAATCTTAACATTGAACATATAGGAAAAAAATAAAGATTTCGAACGCTCATAACTCGGGCATTTCTGAATAGATCGCAAAGATGTTTGTATCAATGGATAGAGAATGTTTCTACACATCTATCACATTTTTTTTTCTAGAGATAAACAATTGAATAATTGTAAATGTCAAGCATTATCTAAACGCGCTAAATTCCATGTATATTTATTGGGGTACCAATGAAAATGGTCATCTCTAATGTCAAAAAGTTACCTCATAAAAAATGCTCACCGCCTCGAAAAAACACTCCATGCCAAATATTAGCTCAATCGGACCTAAGGGAGAGTGGCGCAAAGTGGTCAAAGTTTGAGTCTTTTGAAAATCGAAAAATCACCCAAGGGAGGAGTAGAGGAAATCGGGGGTTTCGAAATTTTTTTATTGATGCCAAAATGGCTTGAAATTGTATGAAACGTCGAGATCTAGTGTCATCTTTTTTTGTCAAAAATCGACCTTCTGGAACTAAGTTTTTTTTTCGGAATACGAAACGAAGCGTATGGCATTAGGTACTAATAAAAATAATTATCTCGAATTTTCATTCGGAACTTGCTGCGAAATGTTGATTGGCACGATAATATACCCTTTGCGAAATATTAGCTCATTCGGACTTTGTTTATTAGTGTCACGGACGTAAAAATTTTAGTTTTTTGTTTAAAATGAAAGATCACTGAAAATCGGGGTTTTGAAAACAAAATTGTTGGTGCCAATTGCATTACTCGTCGAGATTTACTGTTAACGAAAAAAAAATTTTTTTGGCGCTTGGTCGTTTTTCCGTCTGAAACGTCGATTTTTAACAAAAATTGAGATAACTGTAAATATCGATGTGTTTTAAGACATTTGGCATCAAAAAAAATTTTTGAGAACCCCGATTTCCTTATCTTATAAATGAAGTTCGAATGAGCTAATATTTTGCATAGGGTATGTTATTGTGCAAATCAACATTTTGTAACAGATATGTAATTATTTTTATTGGCACTTAAAACCATTTGTTTCGTCTCGTACTCCGAAATAAAAATGTCCCAGAGTGGCGATTATTGACAACAAATTTTTTTTCAAGATGACACAAGATCTCGACAATTCATGCAGTTTTAAGACATTTGACATCAAAAATTTTTTTTTGAAAATCCCGATTTCCTTTCTCCCCCCTTGGGTGATTTTTCGATTTTCAAAAAAATCAAACTTTGACCGCTTTACGCCACTCTCCCTTAAGTCCGATTGAGCTGTTTATTGGCATAGGGTGTTTTTCGAGGTGGCAAACATTTTGTATAGGGTAACTTTACCCTTACTTTAGGGTAACCCTAAAGGTCGATTTTTTCCCATACATTCATTGGCACCCTAATATTTATTTTATTTATTTATTTATTTATCACCGTCTCGAATAATTAAATTCTCAATCCTATTTTTAAAGACAGTTTTGGACACGTTAAAATCGAACACAGCACAAGCACTATTGAATTCACGGAAACAATTCTCTAAAGGTTTATGGAATCCGTAGGAAGTTCTATGGCGATTGATTAACAATAAATCTCGCTCACGTAGTTGTCGGAATGGTACATAGAATTATACATTATATAATAAGGATGGACAGTCAAAATTTCCATTTAACAGATCAAACACAAATATTTTTTGAAGGTTGGCACACCTAGAAGCTAACGATTCCAACGCGATCAGTCTACAGCGGCTCGAGTAGTCGGGGAGATGATCTGGATCTATCCAAGAAAGTTGTCGGAGAGCACATCTAATGAAACTACGCTGTACTCTCTCCATTCGTGTGATTTGGGTGCTGTGAAACGGACACCACACGCAGCCAGCATACTCCAAAATGCTACGTAGTAATGAGCAGTATAGCGATTTGAATGCGTAAACATCTCTGAAGTTATTGGTGCACCGACGTACAAATCCAAGGGCAGCGAGCGCTTTAACGGTAGAATAGTGTGGCTTCTTGTCCATTTCTCCCTTGGATAGTAGGAAGCACAATGGCTGGCTACGATTTTTTTCGCAGTGGTATTAATATATTCGAATTGTACTTCGCAGCTACTTTAGTTGCTCTTTTTGGTTGAGACAGTTTTTTTAGAGAAACAAATTGGACCAATCAGAGCGTGACACTTCAAAATTATTTGATAGTTTGTTCAATTTTTTTGTTTATTGTGACAGATACGTAGATTTTTTCCCAATCAATTAATGCAACCATGTTTGCAATATAGCTGGCAATGTTCGAGTTGTTTATTACTTGTTCATCGTTAAAGTTTTATTTTTGATTTTCTCCGTTCTGCAATAAACGGTCCTTGAAATCCATCTCAACAATTGTTCTCTATACAATATCTATAATTGGGTCTAATTTGAAGCATTGAGTCGCCCAACTACAGTAACACGGAGTTAACTCGTTAGGCATCAATATGGTTACTACTTTGTCACAAATTGTCGAGCCATCATCCGAAGGACAAAGTTCGTGGCGTGCGTGAAAAAGCAAAAACATTTCCGAGGAAAACAGCAAGCAAAAGCAAAGCAATCATCCCGAACCGAACACCTCAATCAAATTGAATTACTTCCTGGCGAGAGCCCCTTTTTAGGATGCTGATTGTAGTCGTGTGTGTGTCAATTTGTTTCGTGCCATACGACAGCTTATAGAACGAAGGTTTTGCGGTTTCGAAGTTAATTTAGATGGCAAGGTGTGTTCTAATCCTTTGTCCCAAAATGGTTCATATTTGTATGAGTATGATTTTTACACCTTCGGGAAGATAACGAACGACAAATATTGTTTTGAACTCGATAATTCTGTTTTGGAGGGATGATAATAAAATGTCATTTCCAAAAGCATCACATAGCGTATTTCTCCTGAAATTTAAAGCAAGATTAGTGAACTACCAAATTTTGTTTACAAAAACTGCAACCTAAAATGTAAAATTTCAGGTGTGCATTCGTTTGCCACATTCGTGTGTTAGTGTTATCCGATAGATGACCATTGGCACCATCCAGTTATAAATAATTGTGAATACTTTGAAATGACTTGATATGTTCAGAAATTTTACTTTTTCTACGTTGCATAATTCTCAGCAATGCAAGGAAGGAAACCGAACATAATGATAAAAAAAAGGAAAGTCATTTGAGATTTTTCTTGTTCTGAATTGTTCAGCTTCTCTGAACAAAAAATCGAGCCAAGCTAATGACCCGAGACTGTTTTATTGATTTCCTGATGGGACACAAGGACGATTAAAACACCACTAGACTATTGCTGAGTATAAATTTCATCCTAATCACAGGAATATTAACAAAAGTACTTGAGCAATGTCAGCTGACATTTCAATTTCCTTTCTCAGCATTTTCTGGAAAGGTGATCTCTTTTTATACGTGTATGTTTGCACAGAGGGTAATGCAAGGATATCATTGTGTGCCTCTAATACGACAATCTCGGTGCCAAAGTGAACATCAAATTCATTACATCTGTAAAATCCGACCATGTTTTCGGTTCCGCGCACACGCTTTCCAAATTGGTTACGGTATTTGGGCATGACAGAATAATTTATGTCATCCGGACACGCGGTCAGTCCCAATATGCTGCCGCCTGTAAACGATCTGTGCGATGAGGGACGCGACGCAGGGTGGAACGAGTGTTTAGGATGTGCATTTAATCAATTCCCTTTGTCACTGGATTACGCTCCGTGTTAAATAATGGAGTGCACAATTAGATTTCTTAAATCGCTCTCACCCTTCTACGTATCTATCCATAACCCCTTAAGCCAACAAGGATTCGCTTTCAACGGGGCCCGAAAATAGCACCAATAGTTTCGAATGACGAAACGTAAATCCGATAGGAAGGGAGAGAGTCGGAGCAAAAAATGAAGCTATTAATTGGAAAATGGTCCAACTCGGTGGGGTGGGAGACTGTCTCATGTTTCGTGCAATGCAACGGGGAAAACGAGAGAAACCTTTTCAAAACCACTTGTCCTCGGTCGACGGGAGTGGGGACACACAAAACCACCTATACTAAATTTAGGCGACTGTCTGGTCGGGGAATCCACAGTTTAGAGCAGTGATTGGGTTGAATTTAAATTAGAAGAACTTTTTTTTGCCTATGAACATATTGTTCGGGCCAGCATAATAACCCCTCGACATGAGAGAGATGGTTGGAAATGAATGTCGCAGAGAAATGTACAAGTTAGGGTTGAAGAAGCAGGAACAAGCGAACCGAAGCTAAGGTATCATACGTAGCTTCGTATCTCCTGGAGCTTGTTTTTATTTACACCATTAAAAAAAAAGATTCGCTGTGAATCAAGATGATGTTTTCCGATGATTTACGCAATGTGAGTTCAATATTTTCAGGATCATTTCCCGTTACACCCTATCAAAATTGCTGCCACTAGAGTGAAGCGAGATTAATTCCTTCCCTCTCATTAGCGCGATATTACATCCACTATCATGGTTGACTCATCTGACATAAAAAGCCGTCGCAGCATTCATCGTTCATACCATCATGAACACCATCATCAGCATCGAGTTGAGTCTGGTTGTCACCTCCCTGGAATAACAATCAGCGTCATTACACCCACTTTAGAGCACCCGCCTTCCCCGCATACTCGCCTGCTGTGGCACATTTTTCACCCTCCACCCATCCGGAGGATGCAAATTACGACGAATCGAGCTCCTTAAAGCGCTGCTTAAATTTCCATTGGAAAACAGGTACGACTTGTGAGAGTGTATGTGTGTCTGTGTTTAAGGACCGAGGCAACCTTCTCCGCAAATGTTGGAACGAGCGACGAAAAATGCCTTTGAAGCTTCGTGGCGGCGGACTTTCATTCCTACGCTTGAAATCTTACCACTCGCTTACGGTACTTGAAAGTCTACTTCAACTGTTTTTTTTTGGTACAAAATAAAATGTCCTTCAGGAGAGTTTATGAGGTAGTGCAAGAGATCCTCCGGGGGCGTTAGGTGCTGGATCCATTCAATGAATACCTCGAAGTGAAGTGATTTTAAAAAATCGAATCGAATACGGGAGGGAGCTGCGCGGCTTTTGTCATTGGTCGAACCGAATTTGCATGAGGAATCACGCTCGTTGAATACGCATTCTGCGTATTGTGCATATGTCTGCAATCAGAGAGTATTCAATAACACTTCCACTCGGAATTTGTTGGGTGGTTAATATTAAAGAAAATACTTTTGGTGCGAGTAGCTCTCATTTCTCGATTGAGGTTCTACTTCAAAAGGTTTTCAGATGAGTTAAATGTATGATAGAAATTGCGATCGCACTTATTCAGAACATTTACAGCTGTTCCAATAAAGTATGGAGAGACCCATAACAATATGCTCTTAAAATGACTAATAATATTTCAATTATTCTACTGTTCATTAATATTATTATGACAAACACACATTGCCACATAACTTAAAATCTAGAATTTAAGAAAAAATAAGTACCGTCATCCGGGGGCAAATTGATCACCGGGGTGAAATTGATCAAACGTATTACTGAAATCAAACCTAAATTTTCAAAGGTATAGATATAGATTGAGCATTTTCACTCCGAAGCTACATTTTAAAATTTTATGTTAAAAACTTTCCAAACTAACACTTAAGGATTTTTTGAACAAAACCTACCATAAAGTTTTGTGGCCTTAGCACCAGTACTGATTTTAAAAATATTTGGGAATAAATCTATCAAAAAAAACGGAAATATTCATATTTTTCTGAAATTAGTGATCAATTTTTCCCCGGTTTACGGTACCTAAAATTGTCTAACCTGCTGAGGCAGCTCAAACTGCGATTTTCCAATGTTCTAAATAAGGGTTTCCCATCGTTTCAATATCTTCAATATCCATATCAAGAATCCCGATTAGAAGATATTTCAGCGCGAAATTTTTTTTGTCTCATTCCAAATCTTGAACACCGTTTCATAGATTAATTTGAAACACGATCGATCAAAAAGTTCTTATCTTCAGTTTTATTGAGCATATGATGGAGTGGGTACTTGAAACGGCCTCTTTCATTGTAGTTGATTGAATCTTTATTCAAAGTGTAACAAAAAAGGTAACTTTTTATATTGTTCAAATGGAATCGACAAACTGGCCATTATGGGCATTAATTTGTAGCCCTGTTATGGCACTAAATAAGGTAATGTCAAATAACAGTATATCAGTATTCTTAATGTTGGTAACTCTTATTTTTTTATCCCATTTGTTTATTTATTTAGACTTTATTTATTTTTATATAGCTGTAACAGAGCCGGGTACATGTTACATGTTTATGGTTTCTTTAAATTATAAATTACACAATAGCCGTTTTTAGGCGTAAGAGTATTCCTTTTGTTTCATAACATATGCTAAATTACGCAGTAGTAATCATTTAGGCGTAAGAGTTTTCCTTCTATTCTTCCACTGTTCAGCAGACCGGACAGCGGGAACAGTTGATATGATCATTGTTGTGTTATTAATAGCAAAACAGCCCAATGTTTTTTTGGTGCATCTACTGAATAATCTGTTTTTTCTACAGATTTTTTGGACTTTTTGAAATCAAGAATCTGTAGATACAGATTACAGATTTTTTAGGGTTGATACAGAATTTACAGATTTCTTAAAATAACGGTCCAATAATAGTTATGGCTTGATGTCAATAATATTTCCCCATCTCACCTATTTTATCCAGTTATGACAACAGCCTTTGAATCAGTCTGAATGAGAGTAATCTTTTTTCGATATTTCTATGTAGCGTGCTGTCCTGATTTATCGAGTTAGTGCTAGGGCAAACAGATGTAAAAATAACTATGTTTTTTTCATACTAGTGAACATACAATGTAAATTTCGAATATGCGCTCATACTGCCGTAAAAATTCATTATAATTTGAAAGGCTTTTTTTCTTTATTCCCATCTGTTTTTTTATTACGCTCATTTAGTCTTTTAGTTAAACAGAGCCGAATTTATTCGTGTACATTTTTTATCTAATCGATAATTATGTTCTATATTACTCAGTAGCCTTACTGTATATTACTGTCTAAAGCTTACCGAAACATTGTGGGTGTAAAAGTATTCCTATCTCATAACATTTCTTGTATACTACACAGTAGCCGTTTTGGCGTAAGAGTATTCCTATCTTATCAATTAACATGTTGTAAATTACACAATGTCGCCTTTTTCGGTGTAAGAGTATTCATATTGTTCATAGATGTTCACAGCGGGACAGTTGATATGGGACTTCGATTGTTGTGTTATTAATGTCACCAATTACCGATGCAGCAGACCGTATGTGAAACTTTCTTGTTGTCATTGGCGTTGATGTTGCTGAATGATGGCTTTGGTGTTGCTGGATATTCGTTGGGTTCTGATAAGTTTTCATCTCATTTCATTTTGATTTCTTCTTTTTCTTGGTTTACTCTATTGAGGCATAACATTTAGACGTTCATTCGTCGGGGTTGTTTTAGTGATGATGACGTTGTCTTGCATTATAGAGCTTGAGCTAGAATTGTAGAGCTAAACTTTATCGGTTCATTTGCCTCTAGCCTTGAAAAAGACCTATTGGTAAAACTTGAACCAAACATTCGGCCTTGAGGAAGGCCATTTTCATATCACGTATTTCATTATCGAGTACATTACAGTACATTAAACTGAGACAACACATAGTTTATTATGAACCTGCTCATTCATATTTCTATACAGTACAGATGTACTGTAAGCAAACTGAATGGTTGCACTGAGCGGCGAGCCAAAGCAGCGAGGCAAAAAAAATCAAGTTAACTCTTAGCTTCAGTACTAGTGCTTTAAAATTTCACTTCAATTCACACATCGTTACTCAATAATGAGTCTATCGCCTTTCAATTTCATGCAAACTCATGCAAGCTGAATATAATGCTACTCTCTCTTGTCGCTCAATAAAGAGCTTCATCTTCGAACAGTCTTGTATCGTTTCACGTTCATATCTTTCATTCTTCACACTGATGCGAAGTTATCAAATCGTCGAAGGAAAATGAAATTATTTTACATTGAATTATAGTGTCTAATTTCGAATGAAAATTTCGTTGGAGCTCGAACCGTATTCACCGAAACTAATGAAAATGGCGATGTGAAGGATGTGCAGTGTGCCAGCAGGCGTAAACAGTTACCGACACTGGTTTTATGACTGTATATGACCGTAATACAGTCGAACAGAACGAAACTGAAGAATCGATGATTCAGTATGCGTAGTGAATACACACAATCGAAATTTAAATCGGTTGAAGAGAAAGAAGAAGGCATTTTTATCTTTTTGTTTCCAAATAGTCAAGAACTGTTGAGCGCTCGCTGTCTAAAGCTTACTGAAACAACATTGTACTATTTGGATATTGAGTAATTTTTCTGTATCCCTTAGCGAAATTACATCTCCTACGCTCCCAAAAATATAATTCCCAAATAAATAAGCCACAAATTATACTATGCAGCTCCTTTCGCAGAACGACAATTGAAAATTCGAACCGCATCGGTAGTGTGGTAGTGGATTCGCGACAATTGGATGATCGATCGGAAAATTACATCGTTTTGGTGGCCCTGAAAAGGGCCGTGGTTTTAAAGGGTGTCGACTACCTTGAAAATCCTTGAAAATCAGGGAATATCAGGGAATTCAAACAATGTTAGGGAAAATCAGGGAATATCACTAGCATTAAAGTTTTGCTAGAAGCGTTTCCAGGATTCTACAATGGGAATGTACAAGATGTGGAGAATTAATTCCGCACCCTAAAGATAAAATTACTATGTAAGGAAATCACAATTTCAGAAAACGAGCATGTGCAGGGTTGGTGGACAAAAATTGAATGCCCAAAAAGAATTGACGGTTCGTTCGCCTTTTCGGTGCTTCGATGCCTTGTTTGCAATGTTCTCACAATGCCTCACACCATGGCAACTGTCGAGCGATTTTTGTCTGTATATAATCAGAACAAAAATAATCTTTCAAATCGGCTCAGCAACGATTCGATGAACGCTATTTTGAGATCAAAGGATTTGGTCAAACATCGTGGTGGCAGCTCGAAAATTTGAAAAAATAATAGTATGCAATCTAGATTCAAAAAAAACTATGTAGAAGCATCATCAAACAAACGAATGACTTGCCAATGTAAATGTAGTATTTGTAGTAAATAAATCAGTATTTTTTTCAATGCTAATAATTTTTTTTTTCTTCAACGAATATTTTCGATGGTACAGATTTTTGTAAAAAAAAAGTACAGATGAAAAAAACATTTTTGACCCCTCTGGTACAGATTTAAATGTGGCAACACTGGTACCAACACTTTTGTTAGTATCGCATAAAATCAAAAATGCAACGCTGCTTAGACCTTCCTCTTCTGATGAGTTTTCTGCCAGTTAGAATCGACTGATGGTCTTGTATTTTCGAGTATTTTGCTGTCGAACAAAAACTACGAGGAATTTTTAATCCGATATTTTTATTACCAACGTATTAGTATGTGCCGCTGTTCACGAATGTGCTACCAGACATTCGGGCTTTATATTTATTTTTCTTTATTTGGATTCTAAGGTGTGCATCATTCCAAATAGCCTAATAATGGATTTTAGTAGTAAGAAACATTGAAATAATTTGGATCGCTCTTATTATTTTTTCACATAATACGGGGACAGGTATGAGAAAATCAATGTCTCTCAGAAACCTTGAAAAAACGTAGAAAATATCTGAGTGATTTGGTGACACTGACAGTAAACTAACTCTTTTTTAATTTTCATACTGGGGCGATTTTCTCCATTCTGTCTTGGTCAAGAAAATTAAATCTATAAAAATAAAAATGGAAGGCTAAATGTGTTGGTAAACGCAAAACCCGAAAAAGGAATGGTTCGATTTGATTCGTCTTAATTTTGTTGTATTTGTCTCGGCCCATAGATTAATATAGTGGAGAGAAAAATCGAAAAATTTCCGAAAAACTCTGAAGGAAGATCGCGAAATCCGGAAAATTAAATTCCAATATGTTTTACAATTACATCATGATATGCGTTGTTGGTCCATTCGTTATTTGCGCCAACGAAATTAATCTTCGTTCGAAGGTGGAAATGGATTTTCAGGCGAAATAACGCACTTCTAGATCTTCTATCTTTATAAATAAAAATGGAAGGCCAAATGTGTTGCTAAGCGCAAAACCTGAAGAAAGAATAATCCGATTTGAGTCGTCTTTATTTAGTTGTATTTATCTCGGCCCATAGATCAATATAGTGGAGAGAAAATTTTCGGAAAACTCTGTAGGTCGTCGGAAAATTCGAGAAATTGAATTTCCATATGTTTTACAATTACATCATGATATGCGTTGTTAGTCCATTCGATATTTGCGCTAACGAAATTGATCTTTGTTCGAAGGTGGAAAGGTGGAATTTTTAGACGAAAGAACGCCCTTGTATCTTCTTTCTTCTCTATAAATAAAAATGGAAGGCCGAATGTGTTTCTGAGCGCTATATCCGAAGAAGGAATGGTCCGATTTGAGCCATTTTTATTTTGTTGTATTCGTCTCTGCCCATAGATCAATGTTTATGGTCAGAATAAGTTTTGAAATTTTTGAAAAGCTTCGAAAGAAAGTTTGAAAAAAAACGTTCTCATATGTTCCACAATGACATTGTTGTTAGCCCAATTGGATTTCACGTTTGAGGAATTAAGCTTCGTGTTCCGTTAGTATGAGGCGGAAATGATTCTCAGGTGGAAAATAGATATTATGAATGAAAATTTACTTTTCTGTATCAAACATGTATTCCATGTAACGGAGAAACATGTTATTTGCAAATGAATCAAGAATACTGAGCGAAAATTGTGTCTGAAAATAAATTTATATTATAATGACAAGTCTTGGTAGAAGTGATAAGAAATTTAAAGTAAATAAAAATTGTACCCTATTGAATCCACGAACGTTCGCTCGGTAAGAAAACGTGAATGCTCGAATGAATTCATATAAAAAAATTATTTTGTGCGAGACGAAGTTGGCCGGATTAGCTAGTATTAATAAAAAAAAGAATTTTCAACACTTTTTTTTATTCAAACTCAATCGATAGCTCTGGTAACATTTGAGAATGTGTTGAAGATTGCCCTATTATCAATTAGTTTTATTGTGGTCCAAACGTTATGACAAAACCGGCCAAAATTACATGCAGTTTTTTATATATTTCTGTTTTATGAGGACAAGATATTCAGTGCTAAAATACATTTATTTGTATTTATAATAAAGTAATAAAGTTGAAAAAACGTAAAAATCCTTCCAATTTTTGCGTTTACCATAATTTTTAATGGTATTTGCCCAGACGGTGCACCTTACCCTCAGTTCCTCTATATTTTGTTCCACCAGCACTATTATTCCACACTGTGATGCGGTGACTCAACCTAACAGCCTAGATGTATCACTATGTGTGTGGGATCGTCCTTTGGACGACACGTTGGAACACGTTTGCTGCTGCTGGCGCTATTGTTACGATACCGATGTTGTTGCTGCTGCTAAGGATGTTTTTGTTGTTGTTGTTGCTTTGCTACTACTCTTGTTGCTGATGATGGATTTGATTACCCTGCTTCTTTTCGGGCTCGGGTTCTTCCTTTTTGTTTATTATCCTTATAACTTCCCGGTTAAAAAATGACTGATCGCTTCACAGCGAATTTTATCCAAGCTATCTGGCTGGAGAATAACACATGGGTGGGGTTTGCAACGCAATGTTTTGCTTCACTTCAGGCTTCCATTGTATCGAGCAAAAACATTGCATACGATATCAGCTTTAGGAATGACTGTTCTCTGCTCGCCAGCTGGTGTGAGATTGAAATTATATGTTCATATTGTGGCTTCCTTTCCTCATTTAGGGGAAATTCAAGGGAAATACCCTTGTATAGAATGACGTTGATAGCTACGTTTATTTTCGCAGTAGTATTGATGTATTCAAATTATATTTCGCTGCTACTCTAGTCGCTTCTATTGGGCGGTACAATTCGAGGGCACGAATTGAGCCAATTAAAATGAGGGATTTAGCGCGTTCAGATTGTGATTGTGAAGTTTTACAATTATTCTAAGAATCAATCGTGTATATAATTTAGAAAAATATCAGCTACGCTATCTGCAACTATGAATTGAATTTAGTCTTATGATCGTTTATAGTTATTATATCTCATCCTATATAATCGTACATAATTTCAACCGAGCTCGTATATATCTTCGGAAATATTTTGTTTTCTGTAGTAAATTGTTTAATACTTCTAGTCGTTGAAAATTTTTTTTGGGTTTGTACATTTGTGGAAAGATAAAAAATATGGTTTTAGTTTCTAAATTTCTCTTTTGATTTTGGAAGCTATACACTAAAGCTAATAAAGGGCCTAGCCGGGTAAGGGAGTAAAAAGTGCCCCCAAACCAAATCACCAGCTGTATGGCAAATATTGTTTAGGATATTAAATAAGAAATTTTGGCGGTTTATTTTTTTATTTTGTGGTTTGACGTAGGATCTATAGTGAAAAAAATACTGAATGTGCATCTTACTACGGTGAATCAATAAAAATTATCAAAAAAATTATTTATCAAAAATTGAAGTATTAAAAAAATATCAAACTTGGAATGTTTTTTTTTAATTTAGAGGTTTAGTACTACTCTTATTCATATTTAAATGTGTTCCTACGGATTTTCTAGATATGTGTGGTTTTTTCAGATTTTTTTCAGTGTTGCGCGGTACAAAATTTTTTTTTATATTTCCAAAGGGTCTGGCTGGGTAAGGGAGTAAAAAGTGCCCTCAAACCATATCACCATCTGTATGGAAAATATTATATAGAGTACTAAATAGAACATTTTGGCAGTAGTACCATATATTTGAGTCCTTATATGGTACACCATAGGATCTATGGTGGAAAATGCACCTTCTCGTTTTTTTCACGCCATTCTCAATAGCTTTGAGATAAAAATATTTAAAAAAAATACTGAAAGTACATCTTACTAAGGTGTATCGATCGATATTTTCAAACAATTTCTTCACCAAATTCATAGGAGTCAGCAGTACGATAGAGCTCTGTGAGAAAAAATCAAGTCCTTGTGGAAAGATAATTAGGATTAATGAGAAAAACACTTAAAAATATCCAAATTATTATTGTTTTTTTTTATTTTAATATTACAATTGAAAACGACGAATACAATAAAATAATCGATTTCAAGAAAATAAAAATTATAATGCAGACGATGAAGAAAATTATGTTTGTGTCTTGCAATGCTCTTAAACATTAAGGAAAAATTGCACCACATGTAAAAAAAAAGACTCATACGAACGCATTTAAATATAAATTAGAACAGAAGCGGGTCTCAAAGTTATACTTTTTCCAAAATTTCGAAATGCCAGAAAATATATTTAATTTTTTGTACCGCATATTCAATTTTTTTTATATTTGCATTTTTTGATGAAAAAATTGATTGAAGATATTTATCGATACACCTTAATTCAGTATTTCAGTACTATCCGTTTTTTTCCATTTTTTTTTGTCTCAAAACTATTGAGAATGGCGTGAAAAAAACGAGAAGGTGCATTTTCCACCATAGATCCTATGGTGTACCATATAAGGACTCAAATATATGGTACTACTGCCAAAATGTTTTATTTAGTACTCTCTACAATATTTTCCATACATCTGGTGATTTGGTTTGAGGGCACTTTGTACTGCCTTACCCAGCCAGACCCTTTGGAAATATAAAAAAAAAATTGTACTGCGCAACACTGAAAAAAATCTGAAAAAAAATCATACATATCTAGAAAAGCCGTAGGAACACATTTAAATATGAATTAGAGTTGTACAGAATCTCTAAATCAAAAAAAAAAATTCAAAATTTCAATATTTTTTGAATAATTTTTACTATAATATACACCGTAGTAGGTGCACATTCAGTATTTTTTCAAATTTTTATCTCGAAGATATTGAGGATGGCGTGAAATAAACGAAAATGTACGTTTTTCACTATAGATCCTACGTCAAACCACATGTGGGTTAAAATGAACCGCCAAAATTTCTTATTTAATATCTTATACAATATTTGCCATACAGTTGGTGATTTTGTTTGGGGGCACTTTTTACTCCCTTACCCGGCCAGGCCCTTTGAAGCTCAATATTTTTTATTTTGTAAAAGCTGCACGCGTGACCTTTCTGCATTTTCCTGAGAATTTCACAAGTTTGGATGGTTCCGCCCTGAGAATACATTCAGAATACAGAAAACAGAATACACAGAATTCAACGTGAGACAGAAATTTTGACAATTTCCCGCCGGGATGGCTCGCTTTTCTTTCCTCTAATCAGTCCTGCAGTAACTTCACCGGTTCTATCCAGCTCCCAGCTCACCATACCAAGCGAGTGTGCGCGCACGTTTTTTATTGAATTAATAAATTTTCGCTTGACAAATTTCTGAAATTCCAGACACCAAACTGGAGTGTGTAAATTGCTCCAGCGTAAAGGAAGGGACGCGCGTACACCATCACTCCCACAGGGAACTCGTTTTTCTTCCTTCTCGCGACGAACAGCCAGCGCTTTGGATATAGTCTGGCCTGATGCTGCTGCTGGTGCCGCTGCTTTTCCCGGATGACTGACTCACCGGCTGGCAAGCACTGATTACATTAAATTTCAAATAAATTATTTTGATACCCGGCGTCGACTACGAGTGTCGTCAGCTGGCGTGAAAACTGTTTTCCTCAAATGCAGCGGCGTTCGCCAGGGGGTAGGATAAATGTTACAATTACGATCCGGGATGGTGCGGGAGAGTTAAATGGCGGCAAATGTATTTTTCAGAATTACAGGTGTAAATTGGATGATCAAACTGGAAATTTGGGGAGATAATTTCAGTGTACTGAAAATATCGTTCGGTAATCTTTATTCCACGATGGATGAACATTTCCGGAGAAAAAAATATGTTACAACAACTCTCGAGAATGAATGATTTCTGGAAACAAGCTTGTTTCACTCAAATTGGATAGAGAGCTAGATTGATCTGAATCAATTTAATTCAAACGTCAAGTGTTTTTATCGCGCATTCCCCTTTATTTTGATACTCCATTTATCACAAAACAAAATACCAACTGCGACGCCTACGGCTATGTAAATAACATTAGGTACACAATCTTAATACAATTAGGTGCAGAACGACCAGCAGCAGTCTGTGCTCTGGCAACTTTTTCGTTCCGAAAGTGTCGATTCTCCCACCCTCCGAAAACTCTCAATCGCATTAGCATCGTTACTCTGTATTTCATCACTTTGCAGAAACCTTCGCCATGGACAGAACGCAGGGGAAAATGCACCATGCCTCAGGGTATCATCTGTTACAATCTTGTTTGCTTCATCTAGTATTGAATTTGTGAACAGAGAGAAATTTATCCTGCTCAAAATTCATCTAAAACATCGTCGGAAGGTTAACACTTTTTTTGCTCCCTGCTTCATTTCACAATTGAATGGCTCCCTAGATCATATCGAGCCCCTGCCAGCACGACGAGACGACTGCCAGCTTTTGATCCATCCCTGAAGATTAGTTTCCGCGCGAGATTCACACTTGATAAAGTATGACTTTTTCATCGATGACTACGATGGCGGTGACTTACGGCGGGCTTATTAGTGATGAGTGCTGCTTGCCTGGATGTTGGAATCCTTGCCCGGGATTGACGCTTCGTCCCTCTATCACCGTCGTGTACCATCGTAGTCTCGTCGTGTCGTCTGATGCTTAATTAGAATTTTCTCAATTAATAAACTTTCCTGTCCTCCGGGGTAAGGTGGTGGCGAGCTTCCATAATTATATGTATCACAACGGGAGAGAGCGAGTATAAACATCACCTTGGAGGATTTCCGTTGACTTGACTTGTCGATGAGTTACCGAGAGCTTCAATCAGGTTGCGCAAATTTTTTTCTTGTTCAGAATTGCATGGCAACTGAGGGCAATTAAAATAGGTGGTAGTTTATGGATTGTAGCGTAAATTGGATGTGGCTTGTCATGCTTTCTTAAGGTGTAAAGTAATTGAAAGTTTGCAGTGTAATGCAATGAAGTATTTTGTTGATAAAACATTTTCAATTTTCAAATCAAACATGGTATAACTTTTTAATCCTCACATCTTGATAAATTTGAGCTTTTAACAAGCGATGAAACGGATAGTAGTTTGGCCGGGTACCAGATATCCGGCAAGCTTGCAATAACATTTAGGGAAAAATAAACACATTTCCACATAACAATAATCAACGATGATTGAATGTTCCGTTTATAAGTATTGTTGAACACGTTGGGCCCCGCGTCGGTCCCTAGGGGTCGACGTTGAGCTTTTTGGTAGGAAAGCGCTGACTGATTGGGACTGTCAGTTACAAAATGAGAAAATAAAAATATATACGGTTTGTTTTCGGATGTTTAAAAAGATGGGACTATTTTCTAGTCAAATGTCTAATTGTTTTCTGAAAATTATTCTTAGTTTTTTTTTTAATATAGAATGCAAGTAATTGATTGATGTTCTTTACATATTCAAATTCGTAGTCCTTACTTTTATTCGTCCAGTATTATAATTATTTCTATATATTCACAAAACCCTCATCATTGTAGTAAAAAATACTTTTCAGAAAAAGATCTAAATTCTTTGCAGAAAACATTCATCTCGAATCTCGAATTTTTCTTGCTGCGCTTTTCATTCCGTCCGCATCAAGAGCGTTTGCAAACTGATATTGTCGATATGATCTTAGGGATAATAATGAGGGTACAGTTACTTCACTACAAATAAAAAAAAATTACGGTTTCGGCCTCTCCTGTATATCCGAGGTAATTTCGCATGTTGCTGCATAAAAAATAATTTGGACTAGGACGAGACTGCACATAGAAAACCGAACTCACCTGGCATAAGAGCATCTTTAAACGTTGAATTGGGAAGCCATTTCAACTACTTAGGGGAAAAACCAAATGACTGTTTAGGAGTTTTAAAAATGAAAACAGTTGGTAGCTTTGTCCCTTATCGCAAAATAGACCCTTTTTCATTTTTTTCATTGGGGTGCCCATTTCCTTTTTAGGGTGGTCCGTAAAAACAAGTTTTCCTCTTTTTTTTTCAAGAATCATTTTTTCCAAAAATTCATAGCATTTGACCTATTAAACCGATTTCGATGATAGACATACCAAATAGAAGTCGATGAGCTAGTCTTATTATATTACACCTGCAAAAAAAATGGATTTTGTTTGGTAATTATTGATTGTACTAGCTAACCCGGCAAACTTCGTCCCGCTCATTTACTTGATTAATTCTCGAGTAATACAGAAATTTGTGTTTTATTTGTATGGCAGCCACCCCTAAGAGAGGGGGGAGGGGTATCTAACCACCATAGAAACATTCATTGCACCCTAAAGTTTCCATATGCCTAATTTGGTTTAATTTGCTTGATTAATTCTCGGGTAATGCAAAAATTTGTGTTTCATTTGTACGGCAGCCCCCTCTAAGAGAGGGGGAAGGAGTATCTTAACACCATAGAAACATTTATTGCATCCTAAAACCTCCACATGCCAAATTTGGTTTCATTTGCTTGATTAATTCTCGAGTAATGCAGAAATTTGTGTTTCATTTGTATGGCAGCCCCCCCCCCCTTTGAGTGGGGGAAGGACTGTCTAACCATCATAGAAACATTTATTGCACCCTAAAACTTTCACATGCCAACTTTGGTTTCGTTTGATTGATTAATTTCCGAGTAATGCAAAAAATTGTGTTTCATTTGTATGGCAGCCCCCTCTAAGAGAGGGGGAAGGAGTATCTTATCACCATAGAAACATTTATTGCATCCTAAAACCTCCACATGCCAAATTTGGTTTCATTTGCTTGATTAATTCTCGAGTAATGCAGAAATTTGTGTTTCATTTGTATGGCAGCCCCCCCCTTAGAGAGGGGGTGGAGTGTCTAACCACCATAGAATTTTTTGTTGCACCCTGAAACCTCCATATGCCTAATTTGGTTTCATTTACTTGATTAATTCTCGAGTAATGCAGAAATTTGTGTTTTATTTGTATGGCAGCCACCCCTTAGAGAGGGGGGAGGGGTATCTAACCACCATAGAAACATTCATTGTATCCTAAAGTTTCCATATGCCTAATTTGGTTTAATTTGCTTGATTAATTCTCGGGTAATGCAAAAATTTGTGTTTCATTTGTACGGCAGCCCCCTCTAAGAGAGGGGGAAGGAGTATCTTAACACCATAGAAACATTTATTGCATCTTAAAACCTCCACATGCCAAATTTGGTTTCATTTGCTTGATTAATTCTCGAGTAATGCAGAAATTTGTGTTTCATTTGTATGGCAGCCCCCCCCCCCCCCTTTGAGTGGGGGAAGGACTGTCTAACCATCATAGAAACATTTATTGCACCCTAAAACTTTCACATGCCAACTTTGGTTTCGTTTGATTGATTAATTTCCGAGTAATGCAAAAAATTGTGTTTCATTTGTATGGCAGCCCCCTCTAAGAGAGGGGGAAGGAGTATCTTATCACCATAGAAACATTTATTGCATCCTAAAACCTCCACATGCCAAATTTGGTTTCATTTGCTTGATTAATTCTCGAGTAATGCAGAAATTTGTGTTTCATTTGTATGGCAGCCCCCCCCCTTAGAGAGGGGGTGGAGTGTCTAACCACCATAGAATTTTTTGTTGCACCCTGAAACCTCCATATGCCTAATTTGGTTTCATTTACTTGATTAATTCTCGAGTAATGCAGAAATTTGTGTTTTATTTGTATGGCAGCCACCCCTTAGAGAGGGGGGAGGGGTATCTAACCACCGTAGAAACATTCATTGTATACTAAAGTTTCCATATGCCTAATTTGGTTTAATTTGCTTGATTAATTCTCGGGTAATGCAAAAATTTGTGTTTCATTTGTACGGCAGCCCCCTCTAAGAGAGGGGAAAGGAGTATCTTATCACCATAGAAACATTTATTGCATCCTGAAACCTCCATATGCCTAATTTGGTTTCATTTACTTGATTAATTCTCGAGTAATGCAGAGATTTGTGTTTCATTTGTATGGCAGCCCCCCCTTAGAGAGGGGGGTGGAGTGTCTAACCACCATAGAATTTTTTGATGCACCCTGAAACCTCCATATGCCTAATTTGGTTTCATTTACTTGATTAATTCTCGAGTAATGCAGAAATTTGTGTTTTATTTGTATGGCAGCCACCCCTTAGAGAGGGGGGAGGGGTATCTAACCACCGTAGAAACATTCATTGTATACTAAAGTTTCCATATGCCTAATTTGGTTTAATTTGCTTGATTAATTCTCGGGTAATGCAAAAATTTGTGTTTCATTTGTACGGCAGCCCCCTCTAAGAGAGGGGGAAGGAGTATCTTATCACCATAGAAACATTTATTGCATCCTAAAACCTCCACATGCCAAATTTGGTTTCATTTGCTTGATTAATTCTCGAGTAATGCAGAAATTTGTGTTTCATTTGTATGGCAGCCCCCCCTTTGAGTGGGGGAAGGACTGTCTAACCATCATAGAAACATTTATTGCACCCTAAAACTTTCACATGCCAACTTTGGTTTCGTTTGCTTGGTTAATTTCCGAGTAATGCAGAAATTTGTGTTTCATTTGTATGGCAGCCCCCCTTTAGAGAAAGGGAGGGGTCTCAAAATATCACGAAAACCTTCCCCGGCCCCAAAAACCCCTACATACCAATTTTCATGTCGATCGGTTCAGTAGTTTCCGAGTCTATAAGAATCAGACAGACAGACAGACATCACTCCATTTTTATATATATATAGATAGATAGATTTGTTTTTCTGTAGTTCACATGGTTTACAGATACAGGGCGGATTTTGTTTTCGGAGTTATTTATTACATTTGTTTTGTATAGTTAACATGGTTTAGATATATTATTTTATTTTGTTTTATTTTTTTCAGAGCTGAGGTTTTTAACGTAACGTATCCAAAAATCAGAGAGACGTTTTTTTTCGTTTTTTAGTTATGATTCTTCAAAGTTAACTTGTTTTGATAAATCTTCGTTCAATATTCCTAGGCGACAAGACAATCCTGCGCCTACATCGATCTGTCACGACTGTAACATGGTTACATTATTAATACTCATTATAATTAATAATCCTAGTCTATCATGTTATAAGTAGAGACATGAATCAATTTCGATATTTACTTATGTATCTAATGAATTTATTAGATGAAATTTAAGTAATACATCTTTCCCGGATGATAAGGAACTCCATATCGATATCCATTTGGATCAGATTCAATATTTTGTGAAGATAATCTTTCCTAAAGTTTCCAGCTATACACATGGCAGGTTTGGAATCAAATTAGTTCATCTGTTATATTTTTCATTAAGTAACCAAAACCTGTTGAATAAGAAAAATCATAACTCAAAAACGAAAAAAATGCTTCTCTGATATGTTACGTGAAAAAAAAATCAGCAAAAAAAATATATGCATCGAAGGATTGAGCGCCCTCCATGTCCAAACCATGTAATCTATAAAAAAAACAAATACAATTGTTAACTACGAAAACGGAATCCATCTTTTGCAAGTGTAATAATTTTTCAAAGAAGACTAGTTTTTTTTTTTTTTTTTATTAATTCGTTTATTTTTACAGGCTCAGTTACTTAAGTTTAAAGGAGCCGAATTCTTAAATATATTTTTAAAACTATATATATATATATATATAAACAATTTTCTTACATCTATGGTTAGTAAGGTGGAAAACCGATTACTCGCGGTGTACTCGAGTTTAGAAGGGTGACATATTTTTAGGAGAAGGATGGGATATAAGGAAATTGTAACAATGTTGATGAGCACTCAATTCTTAAATCTATTCGTATATCTATAGTTTATTTACATTTCAACTTATTCTACTATTTATAGCAAGGGGACGAATTACCCGCAAAGGAAGGAAAGGAGGGTATATGGATGTAGGGACAATCACACACGAAGATCTATAGCTTTAAGGAAAACATATATATGGGACATGTAATCAAGGTCTAACCGAGCCAACACATCTCTCACCGGCACATTGGGCTGTCTTCCTCGGGCCCGAAGGGAGTTTTCTAAATTCGATCTGGCGACCAGATACACCTCGCACGACCAAACAACGTGCTCAATGTCGTGATAACCTTGGCCACAAACGCAGAGATTGCTGCTGGCAAGATTGAAACGGAAGAGTAGTGCATCTAACGAACAGTGATTGGACATGAGTCGGGAGAAGGTGCGAATAAAGTCCCGACTCAAATCCAGACTTTTGAACCACGGTTTGAGGCTAACCTTTGGGATAATCGAGTGAAACCACCGGCCCAATTCATCTTCATTCCACTTGAGTTGCCAGTTAGCGATGGTATTTTTGCGAACTAAAGAATAAAATTCATTGAAGGCGATTTGACGCTGATATATATCGCCTTCAATTGCACCTACCTTTGCCAATGAGTCAGCCCTCTCATTACCCGGAATTGAGCAATGTGAAGGGACCCAGACAAAGGTAATGACATAACAGCGTCTGGATAAAGCACTCAAAATTTCTCGTATTCTCTCAAGGAAGTACGGCGAGTGCTTTTCCGGCCTCACTGAACGGATAGCTTCGACAGAGCTAAGACTATCCGTTACAATGTAATAGTGTTCAACAGGTCGTGAGGCGACGCTGTCCAGCGCCCAGTATATCGCTGCCAATTCAGCAATATATACCGAGCAAGGATTCTGAAGACTGTGTGAGGTGCTAAAAAATACGTTGAACACTCCAAATCCTGTGGACTCATTCATAGAGGACCCATCAGTAAAGTACATATTATCACAATTGACACGCCCATACTTTGCATTGAAGATTGTAGGAACGAACCCCAATCTAAGATAATCTGGATTTTCATGGATTTTCTCCTTCATGAACAGATCGAAATGTACAGAGGAATTGATGTAGTCAGGAAAACAAACACGGTTGGGAATATACGAAGAAGGAACAACCTGCATAGAGGTGAATTCATGATATGAACTCATGAATCTAGAATGAAAATTTAGCTCGATCAATTGCTCAATATTTCCGATCACCAATGGATTCATAACCTTACACCGGATGAGGAACCGAAGAGATAATAAATTGAAGCGATCTTTTAGTGGGAGTACGCCTGCCAAAACCTCGAGACTCGTGGTATGCGTTGAGGGCATACATCCCAACGCAATACGGAGACAAAGATACTGAATTCGCTCGAGTTTAATGAGGTGTGTTTTGGCAGCTGATTGAAAACAGAAACTGCCATACTCCATCACTGAGAGAATAGTTGTTCGATACAACATAATAAGATCTTCGGGATGGGCTCCCCACCAGGTGCCGGTAATTGTACGGAGAAAGTTTATTCTTTGTTGACATTTTTTACTCAGATACCTAATATGGGCCCCCCAAGTACATTTGGAGTCGAACCAGACCCCAAGATACTTGAATGACATAGCATGAGTGATCGGTTTACCCAAAAGTTGAAGCTTTGGTTTTGCTGGTCTATGCTTCCTAGAAAAAACCACCATCTCTGTTTTCTCCGTGGAGAATTCGATCCCTAGCCCAATGGCCCAGGTTGAAAAATTGTTCAAAGTATCTTGTAAGGGTCCTTGCAGGTCGGATTCGTTTGATCCTACGACAGACACCACTCCATCATCTGCAAGTTGTCTTAGGCTGCAATTTTGTGTAAGGCAATTGTCGATGTCGCTTACATAGAAGTTGTACAAAAGGGGGCTTAAACATGAGCCCTGGGGGAGGCCCATGTAAGAGACCCGACTTACTGCCGAATCTCCGTGAGAAAAGTTCAAATGTTTCTCACAAAGCAAGTTATATAACATATTATTCAATAGAGGCGGCAGACCCCGAGAGTGTAATTTGTCTGACAAAACCTCTATTGAAACAGAATCAAAGGCCCCCTTTATGTCCAAGAATACTGAAGCCATTTGTTTTTTTTCGGCGTAAGCCATTTGAATTTCTGAAGAAAGCAACGCAAGACAATCATTCGTCCCCTTGCCCCTGCGGAACCCATATTGTGTATCTGAGAGTAGGCCATTCGTTTCAACCCATCGATCAAGGCGAAACAAGATAATTTTCTCCAACAATTTCCGTATACAAGACAGCATTGCTATTGGGCGGTACGAATTGAAGTCGGACGCGGGTTTTCCGGGTTTTTGAATAGCTATAACTCGTACTTGTCTCCAATCATCTGGAACAATATTATGCTCCAGAAACCGATTGAATAAGTTCAACAAGCGATGTTTCGCCACATCAGGGAGATTTTTCAGCAAGTTGAACTTAATTCTATCCGATCCCGGAGCAGAATTGTTACATGAAAGGAGAGCAAGAGAGAATTCTACCATCGAAAACTCGGAATCAAGATCGCAGCTATCTTGTGGTATATCTCGAACAATTTTTTGCACAGGAGCGGAATCAGGACAAACCTTCCGTGCAAAATTAAAAATCCATCGATGTGAATATTCTTCGCTTTCATTCGTTGAAGAGCGATTTCTCATGTTTCGAGCCACTTTCCATAATTTTTTCATTGACGTTTCTCGTGACAAACCTCCCACGAAATTTCGCCAATAAGCACGTTTTTTCCCTTTGATCAAGTTTTTAAATTGATTTTCAAGGTCCAAATACGTCTGAAAATTTTCAGGGGTTCCACGTTTCCGAAAAGCTTTAAATGCATTCGATTTTTCTACATAAAGCTTGGAACATATGCTATCCCACCATGGATTGGGAGGCCTTCGACGAATAGTGGAACCTGGGATGGGTTTCGTTTGAGCGCGAACCGCGCTGTCATAGATCAAACGAGAAAGGAAGTTATACTCCTCCAATGGAGGTAAACCATCTCTGGAATTGATGGCTAGAGCAATCGCGTCCGAATATTTTTTCCAGTCAATGTGTCTTGTGAGGTCATATGCCATGTTTATAGATTCTGAAGAATTCGACCCAATGGTGATGGAAATTTTGATTGGCAAGTGATCACTACCGTTGGGGTCCTGGATTACATTCCACTTGCAATCTAACGATAGTGAATTCGAGCAAAGCGAGAGGTCAAGAGCACTTGGGTTAGCAGGAGGTTTAGGTACACGTGTTGTTTCCCCAGTGTTCAAAACGGTCATATTGAAGTTGTTACAAAGGTCATATATCAACAATGAACGATTGTCGTCGTACTGTTCCCCCCAGGCAGTTCCGTGAGAGTTGAAGTCTCCCAAAATCAATCGTGGCTCTGGAAGAAGTGAGCACATGTCATCAAGTTGTTTGCGGCTAACCGCAGCTCTCGGAGGCCAATACAAGCTGACAATACAGAGGTCTTTACCTCTGATGTTTGCATGACAAGCAACAGCTTCGATCCCTCCAATAGGTGGAAGGTCAATTCGAAAAAATGAGTGGCACTTATTGATCCCCAATAGTACCCCTCCGTATCTGTCATCGCGGTCCAAGCGTATAATATTAAAATCGTGGAAAGAGATATCATCTCGCGAAGAAAGCCAAGTTTCGGACAGAGCAAAAACATCACAATTGAAGTTATGAATTAAAAATTTGAATGTATCCAATTTAGGGATAAGACTACGACAATTCCACTGAAAAACAGTGATATCTCCGACCTCTCTATCTAAATTAGACATCAAGAGAGATAATCATTGCAAGGAGGGGCCATGTTTGCATCAATTGCTGTAAAATTGTCTTTAATACTGGAAGCATTGAGATGACAAGGGTTCTGATGGAGTCGGAAACATTAAAACACTTGAAGATTTGATCCAAAAGGTCAGACAACTTTATAAATCCCGATTGGGAAGTTGAGCTGGACGGAAAAACAGGGACAGTTGGGGTTTTTGATGTCCCCTCGAGTGCTGGGTCGTTCGAAGGTGAACTATTCCCACGGAAGCCAGGAGGAACCTGATTTTGCTTGTCCGCTGCACTCGGTTGTTTAGGCAAGCTAACTGGGGGTATCACCGGGGGGACTTGTTCTTGAACTTTGGGAGTGGTCACATTTTTGCGCCGGGGATTCCCTTTGAAAATAAACGGTGTGCCCCCGCTAGCTGTGTCCGCTTCCATTTCATCAACAGGCAACGTGGAAAAGCTATTGTGTGTTGAGATTGGTTGTTGTTGTTGTTGGGCCAGTGGAGAAGCGCCCTTTAAAATTTCCGCAAAAGTGCGTTTCGAGCGTTCCTTTAAAGAGCGCTTCTGTTTCTCCCAGCGACTCTTGTAAGTTTCACAAGCTGAGAGCGCGTGTGGGGATCCTCCGCAATATGGACACTTATGCTCAGTCGCACTGCAGGATTTCCCCTCATGTTGCTCTCCGCAAGTGGCACAGCGCTCCTTGTTGGCACAATAATCTGAAGTGTGACCAACTGACTTGCATTTGTTGCAAGTCATGGGCTTTGGCACGAAGAGTCGCACAGGTAGTCTCAATTTGTCCACCATAACGTAGTCAGGGAGGGCGGCACCAGCAAAGGTGACACGAAACGAGTCTGACGGCGTAAATTTAGTTTGGTCCCCATCATGGGAGAGTTTCCCGAGTTGGCGACAGTCCAAGATCTTTACTTCCATTGAGGGAAGCTTCTTGAACTTGCCTTTTCCTTCTTTTTTTATTTGTTCGCTCGTCAGACCCGTTTCAGTTATCACCCCCTCAATTTCTACGTTATGGGAGGGTATAAATGATCTATATTCGAGAGTGAAGTGTTGGTCAGCAACAATCTCGTTTGCGTGTTTCCGTTCATTCACGACAACCCGCAATTTGTTCGGTCTAACCCTGCGAATTTCAGATACAGAAGTGTATCTGGCCAGATCTTTCATGATCTGAATCACGTTAAGGCTTTTTCCTTTTGGTTTTGGCCGGAGGAAAACAACCCACGGGCCAGTTCCAGGTGCATCTTCTAGATAAACTCTGACACGTGGAGCGGAAACAACAGAGGGAGAAGACGAGGACGAGGATTGGGTTGGATCTGAAACATCAGAAGGGTGAAGCGAAATCGATGATGGGAGAGGGGGAGTGGAAGTAACAGTCGGTTCAGAAGGGAGGCTTGCTATTTTCTTAGAGGGGGGCTTGGAAGAATGAGCAGATTCGTCCCCAGAAGAATTATCTTCTTTTTGAGGGACTCGTTTATGTTTTTTCCCAGATCTTAAATGGGATTCATTATCGGAGATCTCCATCTCTGGAGATCCTCCACTATCCTCCATCTTACAAAAATTTCTGTCTTATTTCTAATATATTATTGATTTTAACAATAATCTCGAAAAAAAAATTACGAAACAAAAATAAATTATGATAATAATAATCAACAATGAACAAATGAGTTGAATAATAATATTAATATTAAATATGTGTACCTTAAAATAAAAGTTGTTCCGATACTGCGCTCTACTGCCCTAACCAGGGAGAGACAGAGGCTACGCGCTATGGATCAACACAATAGCGCAAGAATAGCTCACACGGTCACGTGATGATAATTCCCGTTAACGACAGCCACACGATGGCGATCCCGTTATGCCGATGTTCAACAGCCGCCAAGGGCTGCAAGCTGCAAGAGCGCTGCTTCCTTTGTTCCACTTCACAAAAGGTCAATTCGAAAGCGGACAGCAATGACCTTCACTCGTACACTATACCAATCGCACAATAGTAAAAGTGGCAACGCACAATAACGACACTGAACTTTACTCGTCATAAAGAAGACTAGTTGATTGGCTTTAATTTGATATATCGATCATCTGAATCGGCCCAGTAGCTCGAAAGTTATACATTTAACACCAGGTTTACGGACGTTGCTCATATACAACTCATATATAAAAACACTTTTTTCATTATATACTATAAGTAAAAAATGAAAATATGTAAAGTCAAGGTTCACAATAATATTACTAATTCGAAAAATATTCTAGTACATATTTCATTTTCATACTTAAACTAGGCAATTGAAACTTTAAAAATCTCGAGTCACCTTAACAATTGCCTAATATTTTTTGATTAATCGAAATTGCAGGGCAATTGATTAGGTTGAGGCCTCTTTCAATGACCCTGTTGTCTCAAATCCACTGATGGGTTTCTCTCATCATGGTGAAAACAGTCAACGTACATTTTGTCGTCCAAGAGTAAGCAACCTATACATCTTCCATGTCATGAGGCCCTATTTCAGCTGGCTCTACTTTTAGTTGAAACTGTGGCTATCCCTATCATTTTTAGGAAGCTCATACTTTTTTTTCATTACCTAACTAAAGTTTCAAAACGGTGTATATTTTTGTTTTTGCGATATGTTTTTGTTTTTTGATTTTGTGACGATATGTGCTGAATGTGTTCGACTGAAAAATTTATAAGGTAACACAGTAAAACTATTTTTTTTTGCAAAATTCAATTTTATTATTCAACATAATTGCCTTCGAGGGCGATACAGCGATTATAGCAATCTTGCAACTTGATACCATTTTTATGGTACTCTTTCGGGTTTTCCTCAAAATAGGCCTCAGTTTCGGTAATCACTTCATCATCCGTCTTAAATTTTTTTGCCAGCGAGAATTCTCTTCAGGTCTGCGAACAGAAAATAGTCGCTGGGGACCAGATTTCGAGAATACGGTGGATGCGAAAGCAATTCGAAGCCCAATTCATGCAATTACACACGAAATTCCGATTTTTCCATTTTTTCACAATAACAAAACTTGCTTCACTCTCAATGCTGTAACTCACGAACCAATCGACCGATTGCTGTAAAATTTTGACACGTATCCATTGAAAGATGGTGCTTTATGATAGTCAAGTTGATTTTTGCAAGAGGCACCATCTAGACGTCAACCTTATGAAGTTTTCAGTCGAACTGTTATACCCCTTTTTTAAAATTTGTAATATTGGAACCGCTTGACCCATTTTCGATATTTTTACCGCAAATGTAAGTTATTTGGATTTGCTTTGCATGACAAATAATGAGTTGTGCTCTAAATGTCTACTTTAAGGTAAAATCTTCTAAAACCTTCGTTTTTATGGGTTTGTTGTGTTGATATCAAGATGACCCTGAGTTTATGAGAATCGTTTGAAAAGTCCGTGAGAAGACAGATAGATAGCACTACTGGCGCGTATCGAGATTATGTTTAGTTAGTAGCATCGCTTGGTAGAACTCACACCCAGTGTCAGCTCGGTTGGTCTGTTTCTTTCTATTTGGTACTCGTTTGAATCGAGAAAGTCGATTGAGCTTCAGCTTAATGGAAATAGGGTTCCAATTCGTTTCACATTCCCCTTTTTTCAGACTTGGCTCCCTCGGACTACTATTTGTTCCCCAAACTGGCTGAAATGCATATGCCTAAAAGTACACTAAGCCATAGGATATATGGTGAAAAACGTACATTTTTTTTTTGCACGCCATTCTCAATAGCTTCGAGATAAAAATTTATAAAAAATGTTGAAACTGTATGATGTATCGAGAAATATTATAAAAAAAATTATCATAAATTTAAGTATAATTTTAAAATATTGAATTATTTTTTTTGGAGGGATTTAGAGATTCACTACTATTCTAGTTCGTATTTAGATGTATTACTACGCTTTTTAAAGATGTGTGTGTGTTTTCAAAATTTTAACAGTATTGCGCAGTACAAAAAATATATTTCCAAATTTGGAGTCCCAGTACTGGATTAATTTATATTTTCATATGCTAGTATGTGTTTTGGGGGCACTTTTTACTTCCTTTTTCAGCCAGGCCCTTTTCTAGGAACATCTCCTCGTACTGTTGCCACATAGTGGCTTTGTCCGGGATGCTGCCACAACTTCATATCCACGTACATTTCTTCGTTTATGAGTACACAATATGTGTTAAAAGCGCATGTTATAGTCATTAAGGTTTGGTTCAGCTATGCATTCTAAACGTTGATTCGTAGCAACAAGCAGTTGAAATGCAAATATAAAATTGGTTTAATGCATATGTTGATGTTCAATGATTACATGGCGTTCGATGAAATGTGGTCAAGTGTATATGAACCCATTCTCTCAATTTTTTCACACAAACTATATTTTGTGACACTTACTCGAATGAAAAGATAATGCATTCACCCAAAATTGATTTTTAGCTCATATTTTGCCATCCCGATTTATTACATAGAATGAGCGTAAAAATAACAGAAAATGTCTTGACTATCTAATACTGGTAAGCATTTGTATAATATATATGGTACGGCAATATAAGATTAATACGAGCGAGCGAAACAAAAAACACGTTTCAAATAAGCACGCATTACTTTGCCACATATGTACACAGTCCAGACCGAGATGGATATAGATTTCTTTTTTTCCTGGAAAGTGTTTTCTATGAGTAAAATTACACACTTTCCAACTTCAATTTGTAATGAGATGTAGCTTAGCTATGTGGATAGCGTGGTCGTGTGAAACAGTCTTGCATTCCAGCCGGTCTTGGTTCGATTCCCGTTGACGTCGTTTGCGTTTTTTTTTTGGTGCAATCCCAAAAAAAAAAGATGAAAAAAGAGAAAAGAATGAAATGTCTGCTTCCACACATACAAACATTTTAAAACGTTCGGGGACAGATGACATTATTTGCTCATTTGACGCTACAAGGCATGAAAAGACATGGTTTCTGCCGAAAATGAAATGCTTTCTAGCAGCGCTAGGTTGGATGTAATATCAATCCAATACATCGTAAAAAAACTGTTTATTTGCAGTGATAATTTCGTAACAATATTATATTTAGTTTTGTCAAATCTCCTGTTTATATATTCATAATGAATAAATAAAACCACAGAACAGTTCATTTCCTTCAGGAAATAGATATTGCTACAAATAATTGATTTTCTTTTCAACACTTTGACATTTTTAATTTTTTTTTATCTATATTATAGTGACTTCCAGCGTTTTTGGCTGGTTCGTCACTTTGTTTCCATTTTTGAATGAATGTCGAGAATGAGAATTGAGCTCGTGACCTCTAGCGTGAGAGGTCTGGATGTTATCACTACGCCAGATCGCATCCACAATTTTTGACATTTCTAAGGTTTATTTTCTATGTTTAAATTAATTGTGGCTTTTCCGACAACGGTAATAATATACGGCCTCTTCGTGCAACACGGAATGAAAAGAAGGATACATATTTATTTTGTCTACTTCAATTTCTATGAATGCAACGTAAATATCTTCCACAGAAAATATTTTTCTTCAAATTTCGTCATTACAATTTTTTAGTTTTATATCGTATATTTGTTCCTCTTTTACGTTGTACTGAACTAATCATACCAGGTACCTGCATATTTCTTGATGAGAACGCCCGTCACACCGAACAAGACCGGCCAGGGAAGCGGTTGAGCTACTCAACTGGGATCAATTACCACTTGCGGCTTGTTCACCGGACATGGCCCTTTCCGATAACCATTTGTTTTCATCGATGGGATACGCACTTGTTAAGCAGCTCTTCAATTTTTATAAAAATGTGCGAAAATGCATAAAAAACTAATATATTTTTGCCGAAGCATTCATGAATTGCCAAATGGAAAATGTGCAGCTTCCAATGGCCAAGACTTTGAATGAAATGCTTTAAACCATTCGAGAACAACAAACGTGAGTTTTTAACCCTCCTGTACTCGCGTGCAAAATCATAACACGTATACTCGCGCACGGTGTCACAGACCGAAAATTGAACTTCTCTGTAATGTTGCTATTGTGTATTTTTCAGGCTTCGTTGGCATTTATTTGAAGAAGAGGGTATGATTGAATGAAAAACTCCAAAAAATATGTTTTTGTCGTCTTTATTAAGTTTTAATAGTCATCTAAATCAGCCTCCTCAAGACAGAGTAATTTTTGACACTCCAACACAAATAACGAAATTCGAATTTTTCACTCTTATTAATAAAAAGTAAGCAACTGAATATAATTCATGGAAGTATAAGGAGCTATAAAATAACATAAAAGCGTATTAATAGATTGTGGTTCCATTGGAGTAAGAATCAGAACATTGCATAACTGCATGCTCGAAACAAACATATTTTTCACATTTCATGCAGTTGTTGCGTGTTTTTCGGGTCTTTTATCGAAGAGAAGAATGTTAACGACCTTTTAGATAATTATCAGATGATAAAGATTTTGGAATATAAAGTTTGCATATTTCTAATATTCTTATATGCTGTATTCTTGGTAAATTAAGAATTAATGCTTTTTTTTAGATGGGGCATAAAAAGATGATATAAAAGGATTTCTAGGAACTTCCTTTTCTTTTTCTTGTTTTCTTGTCGATATTATTCATTATAAAAACATAACCCCCGAAACTGTTACTGTTAAAAATTATTATAAGCCACCGATTAGTTTATAGTTTACTGTTTACAATTATTCCACAAGTGAAATTCTTTCACAAGTGTGTATATGTATGACCATTATATTTAGCGAATAACTATACGAAAGTCAAAAATTTATATTTTGCTTTTGAACATATGAATCTAACGACGAATAGTAAAATCCGTTCAATCCTGTTACAAAAGGGACTAAAGGGGCTGAAATTAAATAAGAATAGTCCTTATGCATTATATTCAATAAATATTCCACGCCACTAACATTAATTTCTACATTTCATTCAACAATATTCTAGAATATGAAAAAAGGCACTTGTCCAAAAAAGTTACTCCTATACTCGCGTCAGTGTATCAGACCGAAAGTGTTAAAAAGTGGCACACGTTCCCTTTGTACCAACACATGCGATACGCTAAACGATGACGAACGACTAATAACAAAGCTTGATAGAATCGCAAAGTCGTAGTGTTGATATTTTCTGAGAAATGAACGAATTATTGATTTCTCGGTCTGACAGAACAGACCAATGCGCGAGTATAGGAGTGTTAATGAAAAATTGTCGGTTTCTTGTTACAGTGCGCCTAGTTTTTAGGTGAATCGAGCTTTGCCTCTTCTATAGATTTTTCTTGAGCAATACTAATTTTCTACCATAGCTTCCAGTTTATTATGTGAAGAAGTGAATCTATGATATTCGCCTTCAATGCTTCAAGCGTCCCTATATCATAAATTGTTTGTTTATTCATTACTCTCAACAGGCCTGAACATGAGTGCCCTATGATACCTAATAAATTAATAACTTAAAATACTTAATCTACTTAAAACTATGCCTAACTGGAAAGAGCGGTCAAGAATGCCTTTCTCAAACTGACGCGAGATAAGTGAAAGTCATAAGATAAGTAACAGCGGTTAAATACACGAGACATACTCGATACGGGTTCGTTGCAACCGTAGTTTGTGCGAGAGTGAGGAAGGCAGAGAAATGTATGTGAACGTAGGTTACGAGGGCGTATATTCGATCGACTGAAGAAGATCAGCACAATCGATTTTCGAGGAAATTGGATCGGATATAAAAGTTGCCTTCGCTACATCTCTACGTAAGCTCAACAAATCGAGTACGATCAATTTACAACGATCCTCATAGCTGGGTAAGTTCGAAGGATCGCTCCAGGGCAAGTTGCGTTGGGCGAAAGGGACGAATTTCCGCTGGATCACCTCAATTCGCTGGACACTATTTTGGTAGTAGGGAGACCATACTATGCACGCATATTCAAGATGAGAGCGCACTAAAGCACAATAAAGAGCTTTGATACATGTGGGTCTTTGAATTACTTTGTTATGCGAAAAATGAAACCTAACATCCTAGATGCCTTGGTCGATGGTCGCTGAATATTAGCTTTGAGTCTAAGATAAAGTGACCAGATGGTCAGAGGTCTAAGGCGGGATACAAAACACAAAACGTTATGTATATACGTTATGTGAACATAAAACATAGTTTAGCGAGTCCGAACTGATCAGTATTATTTCTTTCTGAGTAACGGCACTCAGTTGTGATTTTTCGGTGATTTAGATTTTTTACGCCCGAAAATCACTCGCTCAATCAGAGCATTTTCGCCTAGCAAGCACGATTCAAATTCTACAATTTTCTTCAAATTACCGAACGGAATGCTCGAAAATTCCAATTCGTTTTCATCGATTTTAGTGTTAACGCATGCATTCAAAAAAATGGACTAATTTCGAATGGCGATGAAAGATAATTTATAGGAACAAATTTTCTTTAAATCTTACGTTTATTAAGTCTACAACAAAAATGATTCAAGGATGTTGATTCGCAGCAGCAGCACTGTCAAGCAACTTGATGATTTTTCCATACTGCAAGCTCCACTCCACAGCGAAGGAGTTGGACATCCTGAGGCACTTTGCGTCCGCCAGATATAGCCGATCTGGTATTTACAATATCATCTCTTTGCCGCTCCTTAAGCCGGGAGATTGAAGCAAACGGGCAAACGGTGGAGAAAAATCTGGCCAAAATAGACATTTTTATGCGGAAGCGTCAGACGAGACCGGCCGTATCTGAGCAGCAGGCAATCACCCACCCAGATGGAGTAGCTTGGGGTACTGGTGAAAAATGGGTGGGTTATATCTATGATATAACCGCAAGGTTGACGTGGGACAAATTATAGCTCAGCAATAATTTGTTTGAACTGATTAAAATTTTGATTGAATGAAGCAATTTCCGAATTCAATTGAATTCAATATATTTGCTTTGTGAGTGAAAAGATTGTATAATGCCATGTGAGGTCAATTCATGCAATAGATTATGTTCTTCGTTACAAGTAAATTTAATGACAGTCCTTTTACGTTTGGTATGATGACATCTTGGTTTTGATGGCTGTGTTAGGCAAACACATTTCAGTCAGAACAAAAATGCCCCCGATTTGCATGTATTTGTAATGCCGATTTCTCTAACGCTGCTTGGTTTTGAAGTCTGTGTTAGAGAACACTTTTCGGCGCGAACAAAGGTCCCCATACTATGTTCCCCAGACACCTTGGTTCAGAAGTCTTTATTAGGTAAACACATTTCAGTCGGAACGAAAATTCCCTTACCTGCATGAATTTGCAATGCCAATTTCCTCAGACACCTTGGTTCTGAAGTCTGTGTTGGGGAAATATTCTGCAGTCGGAACAAAAATGCCACCGACTTGCATGTATTTGCAATGCCAATTTCCCCACGCTCCATGGATTTGAAATCTGTGTTAGGGAAACACATTTCAGTCGGAACAAAAATACCCCCGACTTTCATGTATTTGCAATGCCGATTTCTCTAACGCTGCTTGGTTTTGAAGTCTGTGTTAGAGAACACTTTTCGGCGCGAACAAAGGTCCCCATACTATGTTCGCAATGCCGTAAATCGGGCTAATCAAAACGAGCTAGTTACGGTGTTTAGATAGCGCTTAACATTTTACGGTTTTTCAGTTGATTATCTAATGACAAATAACATTTTATTAATTGCGATAGAAGCGTAGAAATATTCCGTATCAAATGATGCAAACATCTTTCCGATCCAATAAGAAATGTTGGAGTTATAAGCATTCGGAATCTTTCATTTTATCTTGCATGTTCTATGTTTAGGTTCTCATTTTACCCCCATATACTCCAGTTAGACGTAGTCCCACGTCAAAACTACCTTCCGGCGAAAGAAGTGAAAAACTTCTTTTCGTACTCATAATGAAAGACGAGACGTACACCCAGGTTTTTTTACGCGGTTTTTACGAGGTTTTTTTTACGCGGATTTTCGAATTAACGCGGTTTTTTTTACGCGGATTTTCCAATTAACGCGGTTTTTTTTACGCGGATTTTCCAATTAACGCGGTTTTTTTAACGCGGTCACCGCGTAAAAAAAACTGAGCAATATCAAATCTGTCCCTCATGCTTCCTGAGACCATATGACGGAACTTAGTGCTATTGACGGATATTAGTGCCGCACCTATAGGCCAGGTTCGATGCATCTGTAGCGAACACAGATTCAATTTGCCCGCGTTATTCACCACCGCCTATGCCAGTTTCGATGGGAACGACCACGTCAAGTCGGAGGACAGATTTTGCAACGCAAATGCCTGACAGAACAGAAAGGATTAGACCAGAAGCAGTTAGAGTTGGAACAGAGGCAATTAGCGCTGCAGAGAAAGCATTTCCAGGAGAAATACAAGCTGGGTCGCTAGCTGATGAATCTGCGAGTGCAAGATCAAGTATCTCGAGATAGCATAAAACTTGTGCAAGAATGGGTTGATGAGCACACCACTGCGAAGCAGAAATCCTCCGTACGCAACATCATTTCTCTCTCTCAGTTCATATCTCTCCCTTTCAAGCTCCCTCAGAGCGTATGCCGCACCCCATCACGATTCTCAAGAGGATTTTTATGTGACCTTTTTTTCTTTACGGGGAGTTTCCAATTAACGCGGATTTTCCAATTAACACGGTTTTTTTACGCGGATTTTCGAATTAACGCGGTTTTTTTACGCGGATTTTCCAATTAACGCGGTTTTTTTTACGCGGATTTTCCAATTAACGTGGTTTTTTTACGGTTTTTTACGCGGTTTTTTTTACGAGGTACGTATCCCCCGCGTAAAAAAAAAACTGGGTGTACTTGATGATAGAATTCAACGAATGGCAGGGGACCGGGTATTATACGTTCCCCAGGTAAGCGATGACGTCGAATATATCATTCACATCAAGTTCTCGAAGAAGGTCCTTCTCTGACAGACGTGAAGGGAATGTCAAAGTTGCTCTTCTTTCGAGTCATATGGTGAACGGGGAGATATATAGTACGAATGCTTGCCGGAGTTGGGAAGGTGATGTGGTCTATATGCTGAACCTGCGATCAGCCCATTATGCCAAAAGATCACTGGAGGATGGATCGGCTGGAGATAAACATTGTCGCAAGACCAGCATTCCCAAACTGCGCCCGATTGAAAACTTTTGGGCGAATGGCCAAAATAGAGAGACAGACGACCACCAAAGCCACTAAAAGGTAAAATAACACGCCGATATACATCTTTTCATCGGCCATGGTTCAGGTTCTGGCCAACTTCCGTAAGACCGCCCAGCGCTTCATTTACGATACTTCATCAAACAACTCTGCCTCTTCCTGTCGAGTATACACTAGTTCTTCCGAATTATTTAAAACGTTAAGCTCTGACCGAGCTAGGGGACCAAAGATGAACTTTTCATCTGACTCACGTTGGTCCCTGAGGATCAATAGGGGACTTTCATTAAAATCATTTTCCAATTTTGTTGCTGTCGCTTCCAGTTGACACTTTCTAAACAAAAATCCCAATGTCGGTGCGATGAAACCAGCTCAACGTATTAATCTTTGGATGCATTAGAAGCGCTCTTGAAAAGTCTGCCAAATAAAAGTTTTTTTGAGGTTCATCCATTTAAGAAAATCAACATGATCAAATTGTGATATTGAAATATAAAGTCTGCTTCATTTAATATTGGAACACAAACAATTGCGTGTAGTTCAGTCATTTATTAACGAATTCATAATTTGTTTTTCATACAAATGTAGCATTTTCTTTACTCTTTCATAAAAAAAAATTTAAAAAATTATTCATTGCTGTTTCGAAGAAATTCTCGTACTTTTCCCGTAATACGGCACATTAGGCGGCGCACACCCTTTTCGTCCACCGTTTTGGCGATTTGATTCCACCAGTTCTTCATTTGAGTCATGTTCCTAACAAGTTTTCCCTTTGCCTTAAGCCTCCGCTTCGTGATTGCCCAGTATTTCTCTATCGGCCGGAACTGGGGGCAGTTTGGGGGGTTGAGGTCCTTCGGTATTACGCTGACCCCGTTCGTTGCGTACCATTCCATAACCGTTTTGCTGTAATGGCAGCTTGCGAGGTCCGGCCAAAACATTACTGGACGGTCGTGGGCACGAATAAACGGCAGAATCCGTTTCTGTAGGCACTCTTTTTTGTAGACTTCTGATGTCATTGTCTTGTCAGTGAGAAAGACTTTGGTTTTCTGTCCACAACTGCATATCCCCTGCCAAATCATGTACTTGCGGGCGAATTTATCCGCAAACACGAACTTAAATTTTGCAGGTACATCCCCCCGAGCCGTCGCCAAATATAATTTTTGACCTGGGATTTGCCCAAAGTCCGCCTTCACGTAGGTCTCATCGTCCATCAGAATACATCCGTCGAACTTGGTCAGCACTTGGTCGTACAGCTTTCGAGCACGGATTCTGGCCACATTGTTCTGCTTCAGCGTCCGATTTGGCTGTTTGCTGGCTCGGAATGACCTTATTCCTTCCCGGAGACGAATTCGTCGCACCGTACTGTGAGCGGCCTGGAACTTATTGGCCAAATCGCGGTCTGAAAGATTGGGATTCCTCTTGACGGCCTTGATGACTTTCCCACGCAGTTTCCGGTCGACAGTTCCACTCCGACGCTTCGAATGCGGCTTCCGAGCCGTCGTCAATGTTTCCTTGTACTGCTTGATAACACGCCATACGGTATTTCTGGGCATTTTAAGCTGTTTAGCTAGCTTAGATGCCGACAACAATGGATTTTCAAGAAAACTGTGCACAATTTTATCTCTCCGTTCGGCTTCCATGGCGGTTGTTTACAAAATGCTATCGTTTGGTGTTATGACATAAATACATGGTGAAAGGTAATGAATTTCCCGACACGTGGGTGAAAAAAGTTTCCAAATGCGTCCACTAGGAGCGCCACAATGAGCAAAAGAATTTGTTCCAATATTAAATGAAGCAGACTTTATTGATATCGCGGGACATTTTCGTTTCTTTTGCCAAATGCGGGACGTTTCGCGGGACGAAATCTTACGCGGGACATTTTGTTGAAATGCGGGACTGTCCCGCGTAACGCGGGACGTCTGGTCAGTTTAGTCTAAGACGATACTAAGATCCTTGATAGTCACGACACGTTTCAAAGAGATATTGCGTATTTTATACGAAAATGTTACAGGCGATCGTTTCCGCGTGAACGATATGACTGAACACTTTGCTGGATTTAAAACCATTATATTGGTTTCGCACCAATCAGAGAAAATATCGAGTTGTTGCTGTAGGATTATCGACACTATTCACAGTGTAGAACAATTTAAAATCGTCCGCATATGCAAGTTTGGGACACTTTAGACAAAGATTAATATCTTTGAGGTAAAGCAGGAATATATAAGGACCGAGATGACTTTCTTGAGGTACGCCCGATGTCACCCGAAAAGGAGATGAAACGGTATCGCCGATTTTCACTGACATCACATGATCAGTCAGATATGAGTGTAACCAGTTCAAAACAAAACTATGGAAACCTAGACGTTGGAGTTTGGCGACAACGATATCGTGATTGATTTTGTCGAACGCGGCCGAAAAATCTGTATAAACAGCATCGATCTGGTTACGAGACTGTAGAGAGCGGGCGATGAACGATGTGTACAGCACCAGATTTGTAGAAGTAGACCTTCTGGGCACGAAAACATGTTGTTGGTCGGAGATGTAACTACTGCAGGCGTGTGAGATGAAATCCAAAACTATTATCTCAAATAGTTTGGAGATAGAACAAAGGCAAGCAATACCTCTATAATTTTTGACGTCCTTTTTGCTGCCTTTTTTAAAAACGGGGTAAACGAATGAATTTTTCCATGCCTTCGGGAAAACTCCACAGCGTAGTGAGCGACTGAACAATAGACTTAGCGGTGAAGAGAGTATGCTTGAACACTTTTTCAATACGATAGAAGAATAAATGAATGGATGCTTCACGTAAATTATTTTATTCACACTTTTGCGTGTCAAACCCAATGGCCACTCCCCGATAGTTCATCTTTAATGCACAATGTGCAATACCACCGCAAATCCACCCAAGCGACAAATCGAAGCGCATGAATAAACATTGTTTCTTGGCTTGGGCGCCAAAAACAAATTTTCGATTTGCTGATCGGCCATAGTTGAGCTGTCACAAGACAAAGGCCATAATGAGCGGCACGATGGCTGGCTGGCTTGGGGAAGTGGCGTTAGGTGTGCATAATGTGAAGGACGGTCGATTTTCACGTCTGCTGGTCACGACATAATGAAATTATGAAGTGAAATTTGGACCGAGCCAAAAATTGCTTCGTGGCATTGAAATTCCCCGAAAACAACCCATTTTTGACAGAGAAGGCAGTCAAGAGCGGAATATTTGTTTCAATTTGAAACCCTTCCCATTTATTGGGTGTGCTCGTGGAATCGGTTTTTGTCTTCTTGTCCCCTTGGAGACCGCAATGATTTTATTTTGCCCGACGTTTTTTAATTTAATTTGAGCTTTCATCGGTATCGGGCTACCGATAAAACTTTTTCGAAGAATGTTAAATCCACCGTCAAATGTAATGGACTGCAACACTGCAAGCTCATGCCGAATAGTTTTACGTATTTTCCACTCCAACAAAAGTAAAAAAATTACACCTTGGTGGAAACAGACATGTACCAGCTACCGTGTCCCACCGCAAGGATTGTGGAATGTGTCATGAATGACGGAGCTTGTAGAGTGCTTGGTTTGAATTTTTAAAACCCTCGCTCTCTTCTGGTTTTTGGCAACGGAACCTCAGCAGCTCGAAAAAAAAGAATAAAGGAAAAAAGTGTCTTTTTGGTGGTGGAGCCTCGTAATACACGTACAACAAATTCATGCATGCGCCCATTGGTGCACATGTTGGGGGGAAAATTTACTATGTTTTCATGTTAATCGCTCTGTGCGGCGCCGCATGGTGTCAAGCGGATTATGTTGCGATGTTCATTACGATGGGATGGTGTCTGCCATAGTGTTATGCGAGAGGAGCAGCGACAAACAGCACTTTTAGCACTTTTTCGCCCTCGCTTTGGGTGTCACTTTTCATAACGGGACGCGCGAGCGAAATAGCGTGGCAACAGATTGCGATTTAGCGCTCACGAACTATGCGCGGATTTTTTGCTTCTTTTGTTTTGTGGTCTTGTGTTGGAGTCTAAATTGGCAAAATTTAAAATTGCCGCTCTCTACTGTGGTTTGGTTTAATTTTACCTTTGAACGCATTGCATTGGTGGTGGCGAGAAATATCTGCATATAATTGACATTAATTATTATCACGCTCTAACATCAATTTCCTTTTTTCTGCTCTTCCATTACAGGTAATTACACGAGGTCCAGCGCTGGACAGCTTTGCGAAATTGTAATCACGCTTGCTGCCAATAAAGTTCATCCAAAGATCAATTTTGCGGGTTTTAATTACCCGCGAAAAAATGGAACGACGTCGACTCTTGTTCCACTACCGAGGAAGATTGGTAATCTTTCATGAATTTTTCATAGTTCGATATTAAAACACGCTAACCCACAGTCAACGATTCAATTTTAATTAAAATCCTCCCGAAGCAACATTTGCTTAACGTGATCGATTGGCGAGGAGAAATTTAGTAACATTTCCCCGAGTAAAAAGACGAGGGTTCTTATCTCTTACATTGTCGACCAAACACTTGATAGTGTCATCATCAGTAAACCAATTAAAATCTTCCGACCGAATAAGAGGGAGAACGAAGCCTTGCAGTGTAGGGCCATTTGTTGGGGGCGTTCGAAACTGCTCACCCCTTGTTTGATAAATTATGGTTGGTGGTGATTTAGAGCAGTGCTATCTTGAGAAATGAATCAGTTGAAGTGATAATGCATACCAGAATTTTGTTGTAAGTTTGAATCAAGTGAACATCGTATTCGAAGATTTTTAACTGTGTGAATAAATTTTAGATTGAAAGATTAAAGATTGGATCATTTGAAAATTATCCACGGTATGTATAGGATCAGACATCTCTGAGTGAACGTCAGCTTGGGATTGTACCAAAAAACCCCAAACCATGTCAAGTGGGAATCAAACCAAGGCCGGGTGGAATGCAAGACTGTTTTACACAACCACGCTATCTACATAAAGGGTGTGTCACATCAAATTGCATCACGGAAAACACACTGTAGAAATTCGCCCAGTAGACCGATCCTTTTGAAAATGTTAGACATTAAAATAAAAACTATTAAACAACTTTTGGCATTTTCCATTTTTCATACTTCGAGCCCAAACCCGTATGCTCGTACCTTCCTCTTTACCCCGTCCATAAGGTTCTGTACAACGTCAGGTTGTAGTTTTATTTGAACAGAAATCCATTTTCTCTTGAAGTCCGCCTCCGATTTGACAACTTTTGGGTTCTTCCGGAGGGCCTGCTTCATAATCGCCCAATATTTCTCTATTGGGCGAAGCTCCGGCGCGTTGGGCGGGTTCATTTCCTTTGGCACGAAGGTGACCCCGTTGGCTTCGTACCACTCTAACACGTCCTTTGAATAGTGGCACGAAGCGAGATCCGGCCAGAAAATGGTCGGACCCTCGTGCTGCTTCAATAGTGGTAGTAAGCGCTTCTGTAGGCACTCCTTAAGGTAAACCTGCCCGTTTACCGTGCCGGTCATCACGAAGGGGGCGCTCCGCTTTCCGCAAGAGCAGATCGCTTGCCACACCATGTACTTTTTGGCAAACTTGGATAGTTTCTGTATGCGAATCTCCTCCGGAACGCTGAATTTGTCCTCTGCGGAGAAGAACAACAGGCCTGGCAGCTGACGAAAGTCCGCTTTGACGTAGGTTTCGTCGTCCATTACCAGGCAATGCGGCTTCGTCAGCATTTCGGTGTACAGCTTCCGGGCTCGCGTCTTCCCCACCATGTTTTGCCTTTCGTCGCGGTTAGGAGCCTTCTGAACCTTGTATGTACGCAGGCCCTTCCGCTGCTTGGTCCGCTGGACGAATGAACTTGACAAATTCAGCTTATTGGTGACATCCCGGACCGAACTTCTCGGATCACGTCTAAACTGCTTAACTACGCGCTTGTGATCTTTTTCACTGACGGAGCATCCATTTTTGCCGTTCTTCACCTTCCGGTCGATGGTTAGGTTCTCGAAGTATCGTTTTAGTACTCTGCTGACCGTGGATTGGAAGATTCCCAGCATCTTACCGATGTCCCGATGTGACAACTCTGAATTCTCGAAATGAGTGCACAGGATTAATTCACGACGCTCTTTTTCGTTCGACGACATTTTTCCAAATTTACGAAAAATTGACAGTGAAGCATGGCCAACGTGATCTATACACTCTTATCTGATTTTAAAGCGAAAGCTGAAGATATAATTCCTAAAAATTAAATTTCTACAGCGTTTTTTCCGTGATGCAATTTGATGTGACACACCCTTTAGCCACTGGTGCTTACTCATGAATGCGTTATAATACTACACCACATTAGAAAATGAAGTTGGAAAGTGTTTTCTAAGAGTAAAATGGAGAGCCTAAACGTGAACCTATATTCTTTCCGGTCTAGGCCGTGTATATAGCAAAGTAGGTGAAAAGGTTTAAGGTGCTTATCTGTTAAGTGCCTCTTGTTTCGCTCGCTCATATTGCTCTTATATTGCTATAACATATGGGGGGCTTAGAATGAAAGGGGTGTAAGTGATTTGATCGATTTCTCTACATCGACTTTCGCTTCTGGTCATAACTTAGCTGCAAATACATTCCCAGTTGTATTTGACAATGTGGAAAATAGGTCAGAACCACATCTATCGGATTCTATAGCGAACTTAAATTGGAACTTTTTTGCAGTTGAGTTATTAACTAAAGAAAAAGTTGATGAAGAGAAATCGATCAAGTCACTTACACCCCTTGCATTCCTAGGCCCTCATATATATTATACAAATGATATATCAGTATGGGAGAACGGTACATTTTCTGTTATTTTAAAGCTCACGTAATGTAATTAATCAGGATGCTAGAACATGTGCTAAAAATTAATTTTGGGTGTAGATGATGTTGATAGTCATATATCATACCAATTCATTTTCGTCACAGAAACGCGCTTCTAACAGATAACATTTGAGGTTAAGTTTTTCATTTCTGAAAACGAAGTTTGATAATTCTCCAGTAGTGTCAAAAGTTATATAGCTTTGAAAATGAGTGAAAATTCTAATAAAATAAGCTATGTGATGTTTTTTTACCACAGAAAAAAATTGGCAGCTGTGTTCTAAAAATTAAAAAAAGTTTTTCTCCGATAAATAGCAGAAGTTCTGCCGAAAGGTTACAAAACGATATTTCCAACACTCTCGAAAATATAATTGCCCAAGAAATAATCCACAAATAATACTAGCACCTTTTTCAGAACCGACAGAAAACAGAAAATCCTAACCGTATCAGTTTTATGGTGATGGCGAAGGCGATAGGGATCGCAGCGGAAGAAAATTTGACTTTTAGTTTTCCATCGAAGAATACATTTCTTACCGCTGGAAAATACTTTCTCTATATTCGGCATGAAATGCTTGATATAAAATTTGTAATAGAGCAAAAAAAACGTTTTTTTCATGGTAACCCTAATATAATTCAGGGTTACCATAAAGGTTATATTGAAAGATAGATGGTTACAAAGTTGCTTAAAATAACTGAGGCTACAAAATTGTCGAACTATATTTACTTTTATCCATAAAGATAAGAAAGTTAGATTTTTGATTGCATTGAAAATTTCCTATGTGATATCAGCACCAGGAATCAATGTTGTCTGCTCGCTGGCTGGATTGAGATTGGATTGAAACCGCAAATAGCTAATTTATATCAAATAAATTGGGAGCGTGCAGATTGATTGTTTTATTTCTATTATAGAGGCCAGTTCATATACATAGTTTATTCTTCTTTAAAAAGGTCAATCAATAAATGAAAAGTGCTGGGATTGAACCCACCATCGTTCGTGCAGCCATTTTGGCTCCACAGACTTCCAAAAATAACAGAAACGAATGCATTATCTGGCCGTTATTGATGGTACGGGGTAAGTAAGCACACAAATGGACATAACAAAAAGAAAGGTAGAATGGAAATGCTTCCTTTTTTCGTAAATTTAAACCGTTCACGGATTGAGGAATTGTAATATATACACTTCCAAACAAATTTCTGAGAACTTCCGATTCGATTTGTATGTCAATAATTTCATAAAACCTGGCCTGTTTTCTGATTTGGCACCTTTGCTTTTGTTTTGAATTGGATTCCTTACGTCGAAAATTGAGGAATAGGAATAGGAATAGGTATAGGAATAGGAATAGGAATAGGAATAGGAATAGGAATAGGAATAGGAATAGGAATAGGAATAGGAATAGGAATAGGAATAGGAATAGGAATAGGAATAGGAATAGGAATAGGAATAGGAATAGGAATAGGAATAGGAATAGGAATAGGAATAGGAATAGGAATAGGAATAGGAATAGGAATAGGAATAGGAATAGGAATAGGAATAGGAATAGGAATAGGAATAGGAATAGGAATAGGAATAGGAATAGGAATAGGAATAGGAATAGGAATAGGAATAGGAATAGGAATAGGAATAGGAATAGGAATAGGAATAGGAATAGGAATAGGAATAGGAATAGGAATAGGAATAGGAATAGGAATAGGAATAGGAATAGGAATTTAAAATTTCATAACTTTTGAACTACTAGACCAATTTTAATGATCAACATATCAAATTAAAGCCAATCAGCTTTTTATAGAAAATACTGCAGTTGCACAAAATTTAAATTTTGTTTCCGTTATTATTGATTATATTTGTTTTTTATTGTTCTCATGGTCTCGGGACCAAGGGTATAGTAGCATAGAAATATTGAATGAAGACCAAAAATATGTTAACTTTGAAAAACCATAACTCAAAAACGAAAAAGAACACATCTTTGATTTTTGGATATGTTATGTAATAGATACAATAGATATAAAAAAATATAGCGCCCTTGGTCCCGAGACCATGTAAACCATAAAAAACAAATACAATCAATAATCACAAAAACAAAATTCATTTTCTTTGCAGATGAAATATTTTCCCAAAGAGCTCATTGGCTTTAATTTGATATATCGATCATGTAAATCGGTCTAATAGTTTAAAAGTTATGAATTTTTGAGAATAGGAAAAAGAGGAAAAAAAATGATATTCTGAACTATCGGTTAACTTTGAAAAACCATAGCATAGAAAAGAAAAAGAACATATCTCTGATTTTGAGATATTTTATGTAAAAATTATGTAAGCTTTCTTTAAAAAAATACAAAAAAATATATAGCGCCCTTGGTCCCGAGCCCATGAAAACCAATAAAATCAATAATAACGGAAAAATTTTAAAATTTTCTGCAAATAAAGTATTTTTCATAAAGAAGTGATAACGAGGTGATTGACTTTAATTTGATATGGTCGATCATTAGAATCGGTCTAGTAGTTCAAAAGTCATGAAAAGTGAAAAAAGTGAAAAAAGTGATTTTTCGGAGCACCCTAAAACGGAAATGGTCACCCTAATTTAAAAAAAAATATTGGTCTAATTGTTTGCGATAAAGAACAAATCTACCACTTTTCACAAGAATCAGAGAACCACTATATCGGTTTGGCATGGAATGGTACACCCAGATTTTTTTCTACGGGGTTTTTTGCGCCTTTTTTTACGATGTTTTTTTACGCGGATTTTCCACTCAACGCGGTTTTTTGTACGTGGATTTTCCAATTAACGTGGTTTTTTACGTGGGAAATACCAGTGCAATATCACATCTCTCCCTCAGCTCACATTTCTCTCTTATACTCCCTCAGAGCATATGACGGTAATTAGTGCTTGTAACGGAGCTTAGCGTTGAAGGAATGAAGGAAATTAGTGCTGCACCTTATCACGATTCTTACGTGGATTCTTGGTGTTGGGTAACGGGGAGCTCACCGGGCGGTACAACGGGACGGGGTTTTTACGTTTGTAATTTTCTCAAAGAAAACATGAAAAAGTCGTTGTTAGAAACTTTTTTTCCGTTGAAATGTCCATCTGTCCCATCTGCCCAATGTTTGATATTTTGGTTATTGTATGGGCTACTCGAATATTTTTTTTGTGCATTGAAAAATACTTTTTTGTGTGGATAAATTTTAATTATTAAAATCCTTTCAGTTATTTTTTTTTATTTATTATATTTTATAATATTTTTTTTTATTTTTTATGAAAAAATATTTTTAAAATAAAAATTTAAATAATTTCCTACATTTCCGTCGTTGGCCGAAATGTTGTAGGTCTTTTAGTTTTTGCGCTGGAAAGTTTTCTAAATATTTAAGAACAAAAAGTTTTGTAGTCTTACTTTGATATTTCAAGTATCCAAAGTTGCATAAATGACCAATGTATTTACACCCACGACCAGGGTTGTCAACTACAATTTTCGGAAATCAGGAAGCATGGAAATAAAAATCAAGAAGAAATCAGGATTGCTCACATTGTGTTGTCTGGAAAGCTTGTGCCGATTTTTGGTAAATCAAAAGTATCTTTTTAAAGACAAACATCCCATTTATTCAATTTTATATGCATAGTTTCATCTAAAAACCTTCGCCACCTTTCAAGCAGCTTGAAAATTCTATCCTCCCAGAACATGTTTCCTTTCTCGTCGAATGCTGTCCAAGTTTCTTTTGTTGTCCGTAGAACCGAAGTCGTTGCCCTTGGGTTTTGCAGGGACCTGAACCTATGCTATTCTGTAGGAACAATATCCGGTTAGCTTAGCAGATGGGATAGCACATCCCACCCAGACTCGAGTAATTTTCGTTGCTTGATAAACATAATGGAGATGTAACTCATCTAAGGTTTTTCGGTCAAATTGTGTGGTACTGCCGCAATCACTGATTCCGGTCGCTTCATTTCGTCGCCAGAGTCAACTCTTCGTCCGAAAGCAGGATGATTTCCTGTGATTCGAATATAATAAATGGTTTCAGCTTCGGGATCAATTATGAAAAAAAATACAGGAAACCCGATTTAATTTCAAATATCTGCAATTCAAATTATGAACCATATAAGAATACTACACATATAAAAATCTGCCAAATGTAAATCTGTCATCCTAGAAATAAGTTTCTGGAGTGAGAGGAAAAAAAATTGTGACATTATCCTCTTTGTTCATTTATTCATTTCTCGAAATTTATAAATTTATTTCTAATATTGTGATGTGAAAAACTTGTTGGATTTACAGGTGGAATAAATACACTTTTAGAATCAAAATTATTTTATATTTACTTTTCCGTATCGAATACGTATTCTACTTAATAGAGGAACACGTTTTTTCGCAAATGGTGACAAGTATCAAACGAAAACTGCATCGAATAATAATTTTGTATTATAATGATAAGTTTTATGAAAATATCAGAAAATGTATAGACAAATGGGTAAGTAAGAGTGAAGACTACATGTTTCAAGCATTAAAGGTAATTATTTTCATTCTAAATATAACGATTTAAAGCTGCCTTCGGGTGTGCTAATCTGATAGAGTACCTTTCTTTCTCGACAACTTTAAGCTTTAACGCATGTCGTTAATAACTCTCCGAAAACGCTAATTGCTGTGGAATAGATAGATAATAGGCGAAAGAAAGATTAAATATTATTCAAGTGTGGACCGGAGAGTTTTTCTTATGAAGGCCATTACGACAGTCGTCATTTCCAACCAGAAATACTTTGTAATAAATAGACATATAACGATAAAGTAAAATGATACAAAAATCAGGAAAATCGGGATCATTTCAGACAAATCAGGGAAAAATGAGTGTTTGTCAGGATATCAGGGAGCGTGACAAAAAGTCTGGGAAATCCTGAAAAATCAGGAAGGTTAACATCTCTGCCCACGACGTTTCAAAACGCCAACAGTAGAGTTGGCATGAAATTCGTCTAAAACTTCAAAAAATTCGTCTAAAAATCCAAAAAGACTCGCCTCTCTCGAGAATTTATTGCTCGATTCTACGTCAAATAGTCCGCAAATAAACATTGGAGCCAACGAGTCGTCGAATAGTGTAATGCTCGTTCAATTTTTCATAGCCCGATATATTTTTAATCTCTGTGTCAAAATCTACAGTTTGATCAGGCATAACAGTTTGGAATCTAGGGGTTTTTGAAGAAAACGGTTTCTATTTCGGATACGCCATTTTCGAAAATTGTCTCAATTTTTTTTATTTTTTTTTCCTTTATTTATTTAATTAGGCTCAAGTGGATAAAGAGCCATCATCAAGCAGTACATTTTGAAACTATTTGAATATATTATAACTACATAATCATTAACTTAAGTCTAATTAGCTAAAACTATAGAACAATATAAAAAAATATATAATTTATTCCTTCGTTGCCTCGTCGGTATTATCCTTGTCTGGAACAGTGCCTGTGGTCGTATTTAACAACTATATCGACAGTTGATGTAGCAACGGTATCCTTTGGTAGTGATTGCCTCCTTGCTATGTTTATAGCTCCTGTAATGATTTTATCTCAACGGGTACTAAGTTATGTTTATGTAATAGGAAAGGAAGGGAGAATGGGTAAGTGGGAGTAGGAGATGCGACCTAAATAATAATGACCCATTCCAGCGTGACGTAACAACTCTCTGACTCACTAAAAACAGGTTTTTCTTGTTTTCATGTATAAATCACACGATTTCCAAATGGTAAACGATTTTAAAGTGAAATTAAGGAAATTTCCTATAAGAATCTTCAGTTGGAGAATATTTTGCAGTTGAATTCGCTTGTTGCCAGCCCAATACTTTTGTGACGTGACAACACCTGTCTTTTTGCGGGTTCCGACCTTTGAACATTAATGTTGTATTTTCAGTTCCGTTTCAAAACATACAAATAAACTTTGTTCTATGATTTGTGAATGAAAGATAAACGTTGATTCCTGTATACTCAGTTTTTCAAAAAAAAAAACTCGCAAGAACATGCATTTTGACGGCATGCATTTTGTGACGTGACAACGCGCTCTGTGCGAATAAACAGTCTCTCCAGCGATGTCACGTCACACAACTAATGAGCTGTATTAAAAAAGAATTTCACCGTATTGTAGCAAGCGATATACTATTTTACAAATTTAAATTTTGTTTCCATTATTATTGATTATATTTGTTTTTAATTGTTCTCATGGTCTCGGGACCAAGGGTATAGTAGCATAGAAATATTGAATGAAGACCAAAAATATGTTAACTTTGAAAAACCATAACTCAAAAACGAAAAAGAACATATCTTTGATTTTTGGATATGTTATGTAATAGATAAAATAGATATAAAAAAATATAGCGCTCTTGGTCCCGAGACCATATAAACCATAAAAAACAAATACAATCAATAATCACAAAAACAAAATTCATTTTCTTTGCAGATGAAATATTTTCCCAAAGAGCTCATTGGCTTTAATTTGATATATCGATCATGTAAATCGGTCTAATAGTTTAAAAGTTATGAATTTTTGAGAATAGGAAAAAGAGGAAAAAATTGATATTCTGAACTATCGGTTAACTTTGAAAAACCATAACATAGAAAAGAAAAAGAACATATATATTGTAGCAAGCGATATACTATTTTTTATGTTTTTTTATTACTCTAAATACTTCTTACTCTCCTCTAAAATCTCCCCTTCCCCTTCCAAAAGTCCATCCTATAGGGGAAGGTGATCCTGAACCTACCCTCCTTTATATCTCAGAAACGGCGCTTCCTACTGAATTTTCAATAGTGTCAAATGAAATATGTCATAACGCTGACAATTTGATAATATGGTGGCTTTTTCTGACTCTTTTCATTCTAGCCTTTTAGCGCCATTTTACATTTTCATTCCTTCAAGAGCAGAGATGAAATATAGTCGACCTGTATGCAAAATGAGTTCTATGTTCTTTTAGATTGTGAAACATTGCGAAACAAGACAATTTTAATTGTTTATGGTATGTTCATCAAAACAAGCTATATAAATTGAATCTACCTGTTACCTGTAATACACGGTATGCCTTTATTTGGGAAAAGTCGAGGTGGTCCTAAACCGACCTCCATTATCGTGATTGTTTAACACGTTCACTCTAGCGCTTGCCATCAATGGTTAGCACAATCCTAGTTCATCGAGTGGCGCTCACTACAGGGGGAACGCATTTGATTTTGCTATCATAAACTTTTGATAAATTCTTTGTATGCATCCGCGCACATACCTGTGCAAGGGCGTTTATGTTTGTGTGTTGAAGATGACTTTGATTTTGACGTTGACTTTGATCGTTGATCGTTGATGTTTGCGTATGCATTTGTATGTGCACTTTCTTTGTATAATTCCACGCACGTCGCTCTAAGGCATTCCACTCAAACATTATCTCCCTCTCACTTAAATCCTATCTCTCACTATCAAACTTTTTTTTAATTCCTCTTCGCGCACCCATGGTTATATGCCAATGAGCTATATGTGTATACGTACCTCAGGTGGATCAGTAAGCAAAGTGTATCTGTATTGGCAAGCCAAATATCGTGTCGTAATTATTTGCATTCAATATGGAATGTATATGGAAGAAACAAAACAATGTTGAAAGTACTTACGGCTGCATGATAATTTGAGCCAAAATTTTCATGAAATCATTCAACTGGTTGTTTTTTAACAGATGACAATTATATCGTGGCTTATTTCGATTACTCATGTGGTAAAAAGATCCAGAGAGCATTCGTATGCTTAGTTCTCGAAGGCAGTACCTTTTTCGATGAAATTTTGATTAATTGGCAACTATTATCTCACAACATACACAACGACACTGAAAGCCTTCGTAACATCAACTTCATTACGGTAAAATAATGAAATTTTGTTTGTTTCTATGAACGTGGGGGAGTGAAAATGGCACATGGAAATATCGCTTTTATCCGCCTTTTTCGACGTGATTTCACAAATATTCGCTCCACGCTATCACATTAGCCTCATATTCAGCGGGAGCTTTACAAAAATGTACATTTTTAATTGATAAATTACTTCCTGAAAATAGCATTTTTACATGAATGTGGTGGGCAATCAAAGATAAACACAACGACTGACGTCACTATTCGCGAAATAGTTATGGCAGCGCATACTATGTCGCTCGAAACTCGACCATCTTCATTACCTTTTTTCCTGGACATTGGTTATATGCCAACATTACCATTCACGATCGTATTTTGGGATCTCATGCCATTCCCGGTGTTTTATTTACGTTTTTAACGAACCGAAAGTCACCATTCTCGATTCCAAAATGACATCGGAGTACGATATTCGACTCCCGCTGTTAAGCCCATATCGTATGGGGTTATTTTTTAGAATTCAATACTACCGGAAGTTGAAATAAGATTATATCTTATATTATGGAATCTACGTTCATATATTGTTGATAAAACATAGGAGAAAGGTGATTTGTATGTTTTGAAACGAAACTGTAATTAATTAAATTAATCATTAATGTTCAACAGTCCGAAACAGAAAAAAATCAGGTGTTGCCACGTTACAAAAGTATTTGACTGACAACAAGCCAATCTAACTATAAAAGATTCTCCAAATGATGATTCTTGGTGGAAATTTTCTTAGTTTTATTATAAAAAGGTTTAATTTTGTGAGCTTTATTCGTGAAAACGCAAAAAAAGTGTTTGTAGTGAGTCAAAATATTGTTACGTCACACTGGAATGGATCGTATACTTTTCGTGACGTGACAACAACTACTGGAGACAGTTGATACTCCTCTATTTGTGGACCGATCTCAACTAAATTTTGCGGGTTGTTGACCTTCATTGTTTGCTCAGAGAAACCCAATTATAAAAATGTTTTAACCTATCTGATAAATTTAACAAAAAGCTCTATTTTTGTGACGTGACAACGCTTCAAAATACCTGTTTTTCAAATGCTTGTTTCTCATAAATTACAAAATGAAACGTAGGTCTACCCGCGGCTCTTCAAACAAACATTTAATCACCCATTCAAGGGTATATAGACATTGAAGTTTGATTAAGCATGTGCAGAGATATCTCAAGGAACATAAAAATAGTGAAAACCTAAAACATTTTAAATATAATTATTTAGATTTTTAAACTCGCCTCTCTCAAAGGTTGGTGCATAAAAATTAAATTTGTTACAAAAAAAAAATTATGATATAACTAGTGCTTATTCAAATAACGTTTTCAATTTTCTCCTAAAACTATATTTGAAATTCGATTCTCTGGTACATAACCTCATGGAATGGGTCTAATATTAGCTTAGAAAGACATATATGAAGGAACATAAAATTAGGGTCGCGAGTAGCTAAGATATCGCGAACTGGCATGCGTGGGTGTACTCCTTGAGCGTTTAAATTGGCCACCAGTTTGATTCTTTCATTGCAAAATTCATTACATGACCAAACAACGTGCTCGATGTCATGATATCCTTGTATTGTCTCAAATTTAATTGAAAATTTTCAATTTTTCATTTTTATAATATTTTTAATATTATACACAAAATTAAGGAAATCCAGAGGGTCAGGCTAGAGAGCTCACTATGCTGCATGTAAATGTCCAATCCAACACCATAATTTAAATGTAGGTTTCAGGATATAAAGCTGCAGCCATTCCGCCATTCAGCTTTTTTTTTCTACAAAAGCATTCATCGATATTCTCCCACGCTATACACTCTAGTTATAACCCGAACAAATAATATGTGTTTGGCTTTAATCCAATTAACATGTTAGTCCACGTCACGAAACATATGAAACACAGCTTGTGGGGGTGACCGTGGGTCAATTGGTAATTCAATACGTGCTCAATTTACGTTTGAAATTTTCTCAACCGACAAATATCCCCTCTGCGGGCTTAAACACACCGTCGTTTCGATGCCTTTTCGATAATCACACCACGCGGGACGCTGGTAATGTTAATGACGCTGGCGAAAGGATGATGATACCGCAGCCGCAGCGCACTTCGACTCCGACGTAAACCAACTCTAATTTATGACCCCAAAATAAGGCTGCACCATGTAATCCAGCCAATGCCAGGTGTGTGTGCACGGGTGTGGGTATGAACGTTTATGTGTATGGATATATCCCATAAAAAACCCCGACGAAGCCTGTCATAATCGTTAGATCGTACCATCATCATCAGCCGACACACTTTGCTTGCGGTATTGCCGCCGCTTCTACCGGTGGCTCACATGCAGCAGCAGCATAGGCTTAAAATAACTCCTTATGGTAATAATATTCCATCACCCTTATCCTCTCGGCTATATACGGGCATGAATAGCGGCGTCATGAAGCGGTAAAGTGCAACCCGCGGTCGGCTTGGAATTGACTTCTACCCTCAATACAGTTACTAGTGTGTAGTTGTAATGTGAGTGCCCGCGATGTTCCGCTCAGATGAGAACTCGACGATTAGGCTCCATTCTGGGGAAAACCTCGATAGACCTCTAACAATTTGGCAAACAAGCATTCGTCGGCTTTCCGCGCCGCTGGGTAATGATTTAGTGTTCAAACGGGGATGAATTGATGCTTGATTCACCTTCATGCAAGGGGCACATGATTCAGTGAATCTGTGCATGATGCAATCTCACTGACGTGTGTTCGTTGCGATAGCAATCACCCCCTCGCAAATGTACAAACACAATCCAGGGGAAAGGATATTAGCGTTTGTATACAAACGTTAAATATAAAATCGAAGAAATACACATCAGTCGGGAGAGCGGGGGAGTTCGATCGTAACCATTGAACGTCTGTGGTGATGTTATCAGTACAATCTGACACACACGAGGGTGGAAAAAAAGGATGGTATGGGCCCTGCGTATGTATCTATCGCGGGGTACATCAACATTTAACATCATTTACAGCGAGTAATCAAGTGGTTTTACGCCTAGACCTACGAGTATTTAGGCCTGCGGGAATGATGGATTTCGAAGCGCAAACATGTGGTCCCCGTCATTATCCGTCTGTGATTAGTTTCGTTGCTGGATAGAGATTTATTTTTCTAAAGCCATAGGGAGAGTATGGAGACAGCAACTTTTTATCGTTGATGAATAATTTCAATTACACGATTGATGATAATGATAGTAGGAGAATTCGTGTAATATGAAAAGTATTTTTTTATCATTTTTTAATCAGAATAGCATTCGACGCCACCAAAAATGTCAAATGCTTGTAACGCAGGTAAATAAACCACGTACGAACAGATAGTCTCATCGGACGATATTCAATATTTTTTTATCAAATAACAAACTGACCCGGCAAATTTCGTCCCGCCCAAAATTTATTTTTCGTTATAATGCAGAAATTCGTGTTTCATTTGTATGGCAGCTCCCCCTTAGAGAGTGGGGAGGGGTCTCGCACTATCATAAGAACCTTCCCCGACTCCAAAAACTATATACCAATTTTCATGTCGATCGGTTCAGTAGTTTTCGAGTCCATAAGAATCAGACAGACAGAAAGACAAAAAGACAGGCAGACGACATTCCATTTTTATATACATATAGAGTCTTTATCATTTCCCGATCAACCGATTTCCAGCATTGGATATTATCTTTAGCGCTAATGCAATCTTAATCGATTCGTAACGATGAATCAATCAGACTGATGAATTTTTTGAAGATATGTCGTTTCGATCGTTGCGCTAAGTCTGTTGGGATATAGATAACAGCTACAAGCCATAACAACAAGTGTTGCGACCTGGGTGCTTGTTTCTACCAAACTTATTCTGTCCATCAAAAAATGATTGATTGAATATGAATGTACTCTGTAATACAAATAGAGATTTGCAATCGGAACAAAATATCAGAAGCTCGTCAAGGTTGATATCAACGACTTCTTGTGGTTTTATTTTGACATAGTAAGTCAGCGAGGTGGGGGTAAAACGGACATGTTAAGAAGAACTTCAATTATATCTTTGGAAACTCATGTTTCCCAAAACTTTGATGCTGTTTCTTGCAATTCAATATACTGTCTCTCTACCGAATTGGTCAAATGTTTTACAAAAAAATGTTTTTCAATGTTTTTTACTGAAATTAAAACAGACCAAAAAATACAACATTTTTTTCGGTGCGGGTAAAATGGACATATAGTGAGGGTAATATGGACAGGTTTGTAATATATGAAGCGTAGAGGTTTATCGATCGCGAGAGGAATAATTTTATTCAACCAAGGTCTGAACTCATCACGAATGTCCGTTTGTTGAATGATGAAAAAATCGAATTAATCCACCTAGAAGTGATATCGTTGTTTTTCAGCAGTTTAAACGGACAGACCCTCAACTATTTTGCTTTTGGTTCCAGTCAGCTTCTAAACAGTCCACATTTGGCGATATGATTTTCATTTATAGACGCAGGGCATTCCTTAGGAACAGATTAAACAGACGTTTAACTGTCCATCTCACTCCAATTGGCAACTGTCCGTTTTACTCCACCAGTACAATATTTTTTAATAATTTAAATTTCCACTCAAAAATGAATTCACTTTTCCGTACATATCTAATATCGCTTCTCTGTTAACTCACAAACCGAAATGTAACGAAATGTAAATGTAATTGATTTTTGATATTAAACCACTCAAAATGCTTAATATCGAAGCAGCTAAAATTACATCCACACGCGGAATCATTCATGATTTTCGGTTTTTTTTCCCTTTTCCACTTTTGATCAGTATTCATTGCGCTAGGGTAGCTCAAATATTATAGAATAACATGTAGCAAGAATTCTCATTAACGGAAATTTGAAATTCAAAATGTAACTATACAAATCAACCACCTGTCCATATTACCCCCACTGTCCGTATTACCCGCAGTTCCCCTAACTTATTTCGAAACATATAACCTTTTGGTGAGGATCTTTTTCAGCTGACTGGCATCTTCAGCCTCCTGATGGCAGATTTTCGTTGAGGATACAAACTTATAGTCAATGGCAGTGCGCTTCAAGGTTTCATAATTACATCGTTTGTTATACACTGACGTATTCGTTGCCAAATATAATACGAGTACCGGTAAGTTTCTTCGTTTTTTTTTCAAAAATAAATGCTTTCTTCTGTAAAAATGGTTACAAATTTAATATTCAAAGTATTGCCCATCGCTTGTCGGCTTACCACGAAACGATCCAATATTTGACTTCATCAAAATTGGAGAAGTGCTGGTCATGTTGCATCGATCGAAAAAGGTAGTAATACGACTGAGCAATGTCTGGAGAATACGGCGGATGGGATAGGACCTCCCATTTCAGCGTTTTCAAGTATGTTTCGACCGGTTTCATAACATGCGGCCGAGCATTGTCGTGCTGCAAAATAACATTATCGTGTCTTTGGGTATCCATACGTTGCCCGGCGTTTAGGATTGTCGTAATGGACCCACTTTTCATCGCCAATAACGATTCGATGCAAGAAAACCCTTCTTTATGCCGTTGGAGCAGTTGGTCGCACGTAAAAAAAACGACGTTCGACGTCTCGTGGCTTCAATTCACACTGCACCCAATGTCCTATCATTCGAAACATGCCCATTGCTCTTAAATGATCGGATATGGTTTGCTGAGCTACTCCAAGTGTATCCGCAAGTTCTTGTTGCGTTTGTGACGAATCTTGATCGAGTAGAGCCTCCAATTCTTCATCTTCAAACTTTTTTAGCGGTTCGGAACGTTCTTCGTCTTCCAAGTCAAAATTACCACTTTTAAACCGTGCAAACCTCGTCTGACACGTTCGCTCAGTTGGAGCATGGTCACCATAAACTTCCACTAAATTGCGATGACTTTCCGCAGCTTTTTTCTTCATATTAAAACAAATTGAAGTAACACTCTCCGCAAAAACACTCTTAGAATTTCTCTTGGTACGAAATTCGACATAGTGCAAGTCGGAGGAAATTTCTTTGACAAAAAATTCCCCCGACCAGAACGGGAATCGAACCTGAACCCCCTGCATGTTAGGTGTGACGCTAACCACTCTGCCACGGGAGCACTAATATGTTTTTGATACTTTCCACAACAAAAAAAAGACGGGTGGGTAATGTCGGGGACATAACCGGAGTGACGTAGGACTATACAAAGGGGACAGCTTTTGTTAAATATATATTTTAAATATATTGTTTTATTTTCTTCTCCTACGTGAATACCTACCTATCTACCTGAAAAATGGATTAGTTTACTGTTTACTCTGTATGAATATGTTGATGGTTCTGAAAAGAACCTTTGGTGTTGTGTTTTTGTTATCACTCGATATTCCCACCTTGTTCGGTTAAACCTTCCTGTTTAGCTATTGCGTTTGCCACTCGCCACAGCTTTCACATTTTGAAAATTTCTTCCCATCCAGCTTGTGACATGTTGTTCAGTAAATTACATTTAATGCGACGTGCCGGAGAAACACTTTGCCACTCACTGAAACTAATTGTTGCCTTGATGAGCGCCGAACCGAAGCTGCTCTGTTCTTGATGCGGGTTTTCTGATTGTCGTGAGCAGCTTTGCAAGCCAACTCGAGCACTCCGACGGCCGAAACTCTATAATCGCTGTTAGGTATACTGGTGCTCCGGCACCAATCCGTTCGGCCTAGTTACCCTTGCGGAGCAATCAGTGAATGCGACCAACAGGGAACTGGAGACCTGCACGGTTCGAGTGAGACTTTGCCTTTCCCTTAACTTGTCCTCCTTTGTTACGTCCACGATGCCGATGCCGTACAACCACACGGGTTTACGGTTTGAAAGAAAATAAGATATTTTTTAGGGTCCGCGTGTTTTATACTCTAGCGGTACACACTCACAGGACAGAGACAAATCGGCAGACTCAGCCAGAAGGGCGAGTCGCATTACATGTACGTCCAATTAGCTAAATGTCGAACTAATTGTAAATTACTGTACATTCAATCTGGAAACAATTTAAGAATTGATGAAAATTGAATAATCAGGAAAGTCCCCAACTATCAATAAGCTCAGAACAACTGCCAAATTCACATACTCATCAGATCCTGGCAAACAAATGATGGAAAAATCAATTTGTGTTTTATTATTATTTTGGATAATGTTTTAGAAAGCATTGAACTGTATTTCCTAAACTCTTTTTTAGAAGGTTTAATGGCCCTGAAAAGCGCCTTGTTTTATGGAATGGTTCCAATTTAGAAAACTTAGTACTCGTGGTTTTGAAAAAAACCATTTCGAACGCCCTCGATGACGCCTTGTTCTGGATTTGCCACCAAAGCAGTTTGTATAAAGAACAAACTTTTTTCTTCTGCTACCTGATGCCGTTTTGCGATTGCGTTTGCCACTCGCCACTCGCCGCAACTGCCTGTTGTCTTGATGTCCACCGAACCGAATGTGTTCTGTTCCGAATGCGGGTTTTCTTATTGTCGCGATCAGCTTTGCCAGCTAACTCGATAACATCGGCGGCCGAAACTATATGTCGCCTGCTAGGTGGACTGGTGCACTTGTACTAACGCGCTCGGCCTAGCTACCCTTGCGGGGAACTCCAGATCAACACGGTTCGAGCGGGATTTTGCCTTTCCCTTCACTTTTCCTCCTTTACCATGTCCAGACATGGCTGCTTGGGTTGGTTTGTTGATGTGTTGTGATGCGAACCGATGTGGTGTACGGTTTGAATGAGAATGATCGTTACGGAAGGAAGGAAGGAAGGTATTGTATTATAGAGACTTTAAACTTTTGCAGTTCATTCGCCTCTAGCCTTGAGAAAGGCCCTTTGAAAACTCTACTCTACTCTACTCTAGCGCTTCCACCTCCGCCCTCTTGCCTTGAGAAAGGCACTCGATCCCTCGACGTCCAGCCCGTCCAGCAACGATGTTGTCCAGTCGGTGTCCACACAAAGAATGATCGTTACGGCAGCGGAGCGGGGATTTTTAAGCTGACTGGCTGGCTCGAGAATTACGCATGTGTGAGACTGCGACCAATGTTTCGTTCATTTTTTTCTTTTTTTTCCAATCGTGCTTCATTCTATTTCGCTGCTGCTCTGGTTGCCCGTTTTGGTCGGTACGATTTGAGGAGCACAAAATGGACCAATCAAAAATCGGCACATAGTGCATTTTGACAATGCTTGATATTTCACAATTATTCAATTATTTATCTCAAGAAAAATGAAATGTTATTCGTTATGATAGATGCGTAGATATATTTCCTATCAATTGATGCAAAAACCTTTGCGATCTATTGAGAAATGCTCGAGTTATAAGCGTTCCAAATCTTGCATATTTTCCTACTTGTTCAGTGCCTAGATTTCCATTTCACCCCCTATATCTTCCGGTTAGACGTAGTCCTACGTCAAAACTCAACGAGGCCACGAGGAAATTTTTAGTGACTTTTAAAAGGGCCTCAAACAATTAATTACAGCGATCGATAGTTAAAAGCTTTAATTTTTGTTATATTCTACCCATTGTTCATTCGTTTGAGTGTAATCAGCCTTAATACCGAGAAAGTAAAAATCGCTTTACTCTTTTTAAGTCAAGAGAGGCATATAAAACTTGTTCTTTTATTCCAAATTGGCAGTTTTCTGGGAAGGATGCACCGAATTTTGTTGTTTGGCGTTATTTGTAGCATTGCATTTAGAGATGGGCAAACCGTTCATGAACTGTTCAAAAGAACTAGTTCATCAAAAAGAGTGAACGAACGGTCGTTCTTTTTTACTGGGCAACAGTTCACATGAACTGCTTACCCAGAACTGTGTACGAAGACCGCTGGCTGAACTGTGTATACAGTTCAGTTCAGAACGAACTGTACGGTGAACGATGAACTGTGTACGCAGTTCAGAACGAACTGTTTACGATGACCGCTGGCGGAACTATGTATACAGTTCAGAACGAACTGACCGCTGGCTGAACTGTGCGTACAGTTCAGAACGAACTGTGTATGGTGATCGGTGTATAACAGGAAGGCGAGCGAACGAGTGATAGACGAATGCTGTTGCAAGGTAAATAGTCCTCAAATTAACGAATGGAAACAAACGATAGCCCCATGAAATAACATAAATAAGATGTCGGTATTGGCGTTTTCATAATAAAACGCAATATTTCAGGATACGATGGTTCTTAAATTGAATTGTTCGATTATTTATCAAATAAAGTTTTAATTTGATATTTTTAAGTTGAGGGTAATATTTCAGTAAGATATGCAAATCTACCTCACAAAAAAAATACTAAAAATTTTCCCAAACCTCTAAACACCAGCACTATGGAAAATATTGTGTATGGTAGGATTTTTTTTAAATTTTTATAAATTTTTTTGTTCAACATTAGAGCTATGGTGAAAAATATAGTTTGTGGTTTTTGTTCAGGATGAGATAAAAATTATATGTATTGAAATTGAAAAAAAAATTGAAAAAAATACTGAAAGTGCATTCTACTATGGAGTATCGCAGTATATTGTAATAAAAGTTAATCGAAAATTATTGTTTTAATTTGTGAGATTCAGTATTGCCTTAATTTCTGTATAAATTTGTTCATACGTATTTATTTATACCGCCATTCCATGTCAAATCGATATAGTGGTACTCAGATTTTCATGAAAAGTGATATATCTTTCCTTCATCGCAAAATATTAGATCCTTATTTCATTTTTTTCGTTATTCTAGGATAGTTCGAAAATTCAATTTTTTGTCTATTTTTTTTCCAAAAATGACTTTTTATAAATTCCTAGCTTTTGAACTACTGGACCGATTTAGATAATCAACAGATGGTCCGAAAAATCATTTTTCAACTTTTCTTCCAAAAATGAATTTTTCTACTGGACCGAGCAAGATAATCGACATATAAAATTGATGCCAATAAGCTTTTTTTTTTGAAAAAATATTCCACTTGCGGTAAAAAGTGATTCTTGTCGCATTGATCTAGTCTAAATACATAGGATTATTGAACGAATGTTCAAAATAAGTTAAATTTCAAAAATCAAAACTCAAAAACGAGAGAAGACACATCTTTGATTTTTGGATATGTTATGTAAAAAAAGCAGCTTTCAAGGAAAATTATAAAAATAGATAGCGTAAAAAAATATAACCGAGAAAACTATGAAAAACTAACACAATCAATAATTACTGCAAATGTAACGCAAATGTAATATTTTTCAAAGAAAACTAGACCTCTGGCTTAAATTTGATGTGTCGATCATATTGATCAGTCCAATTGTTCAAAAGTTATGATTTTTTCAAAAAAGCAAAGGGGGAAAATTTTAAATTTTTTAACCATCGGTTAACTTTGGAAATTCGTAACTTAAAAACGAAAAATACCCGTCTCTGATGTTATGTAAAAATCCTCAGCTTTCAAGAGAAAATATAAAAAAATATAACATATAGTCCAAACCCATGGAAACAACAAAAAACAAATACAATCAATAATTACGAAAACAAAATCCGATTTTTTTTGCAAGTGTAATGTTTTTCTAAAAAATACCAACCAATTGTCTTTAATTTGATATGTTGATCATATGAATCGGTCCAGTAGTTCAAAAGTTATGAATTTATGAAAAAAGTCTTTTTTGTTTTTGATATTTAATTTAATTTTTTTTAATTTGAGACCCACTACTGTTATAATCTCTTTTTGAATGTTTTCGTACGTATTTTGGATTTGATTTTTTTTCAAAAAAAATTTTTTTTTGTATTCCAAATTTTGTGTTTACAGGCAAACCTTTTTTTGTGCGGGGGATAGGAAAAAATCGTGCAAAACTTCACCAGCAGCTTTAAAAATCGTGTTCGGTACAAATTTTGAAAATAACTTATTTTGTGCGGTAGATAGAGACCGCATAAAAAAAGTTTCCCCCAAGAAAATAACTCAAATCCACGCCATTCACCGTTCAATTTACTTTTGTTTCCCTGCTTTGCGATGGGACACTTTGCCTTTTCAGTTGCACGTGGCTGTTTTGTGCATTTAGTTGCATGTCGAAACGTGTTGCTATTAGAAATCATGTCATGCAAAAACTTAGTGCATTTGATGAGAGTAGGGGAATGATTTCAGAAGTGGATAATTGAGACGCAAATATGCGTTTTTCGCACTGAAATGCATATAAACCATAAAAAAAAGGACGATAACTTTGTCAAATATGCTTCTTTTCATACACCGCATAAAAAAATCGCACAAAAAAACCGCACAAGAACAGAAAATCGCACAAAAAAAATTCGCACAAAAACAGGTTTTACGTTATTTTATTTTAAGACTCAGTATACGTACGTTTTTTATATATATATTTTTCCAGAATTTTTAGAGCAATGCGCAACACAAAAAAATCGTTTGTTTTTCGAAAATTTGATCTAGGTTTGAGCTTTGATATACAGATTTTCTTTCCATATGTTTACACGTGTTATTTTTATTTGCGATTTTTCAGCATTGCAGTTTCAGTTGCATAGTATTTCCTCATATTAGGGGTAACTGCTGTTGAATACATGCTGTTAAAGCCTGTTTATAATTAGGTCGTTTAAAGTAGGACATTTTTCAGCATAGAAATAACGAAAAAAGGGAGGATGTCATTTTGTAGATTTTTGTTTTTGTAATAAACTTTGAGGGAAAAAAACACGAACACTTTTCGTTTCGTTTCGTTCTTTTCGAATTTTTGAACTTTTCGTGTGATACTACCCATAGTTTTCTGCACAGTACTGCTGGTAACAGTATTTGCAATATTCAAAAAATTTTGAAATAAAATCAGACAAAAATTAAATGATTTACTTTTTTCTATATTTCGGAAAACTAAAAAATATAAAATATGTTTTGTATCTTGTCTTCAAAATTTTGAAAAAGAAATCATACATCGAAGGCACTTACGAACACGTATGAATAAAAATGAGAGCAGTACGGGATCTCAAAATAAAAAAAAATGCAAATAGCTTTCAAAATTTCAATACATCAAAAAATTTGAATATTTGATGATTTTGTTTTGTTTTGACGATATGTTGCGATATACCATCGCAAGATGCACTTCCAGTATATTTTTGAAACTTTATCTTGTTGGAGCTATTAAGAATACCATTAAAAAACGAATAGGTACGTTTTTTTTACTACAGCTCCCATGGTAAACAATTTTGGGGTAAAAAAAAATGATATTGTTTTATTTCTTATTTTCTAGTTTTTCTTATTTGGTACCCTCAAACATATTTTCCATACTGTTGGCTTGAGGGTTTGAGGGCACTTTTACTTGTTCACCCTAACAGGGCATTTACAGTCTCCCAAAAAATCACTAGATTTCTGTACTTTGTTCCGTTAACTTCTCTCGGTTAGTAATGATTTAAAACATTTAGAACAGAAACAATCTCCACCCAATGGCGAAACGATTTTTCATTGTATCAACCTGAGTTCGTTCTTTTACTTCGCGTCGGGGAAACCTCTATGCATGACATTAGCAGCTGTCAGTAAGGCTGTCTCGCTGGCTGGCTAGAGACTAGAATATAAATTACAAATAGAATCGTTTAGATAGAATCGCAAACTGGCGAGAAAGGCTGATGAACTTTGCCCCGCCGCTATATTGAGTGCTTGTAATACCGAGTACGACATGGAAACAAATTGTATGAGATGAAATGCTTCCACTAATTTAAACTTTTTAAGGATCGGAAGAACGTAGTTTTTGGTTTCCAATTCAATTGATATGCAAATCATCAGAATCTGTTCGCAGCACAACAAAAATTTAAAAAAAACGTGACGCCGTGACATGTTTTTTGATTTGGCATTCTTAATTCAAGACGTAGTCCTGCATAATCATAATCCAGCCTCTGCTTCTGACATATGTGAATGTTTACTCGACACCGTTCTCTCATGCGCCATTTGACGATTATAGTGTATTGTAGCATAACATAGTTAAGCAACTGAGAATTTTACATTCGAGCCAATTTTAAATTATAAAAATAAAAATATAAAATTAAAATAAAAAATACTCATACAAATGACCGTTTCAAGCTGTACTGGGATCGCACTGTTCTGACCGACCTCTCGATCCACCACAACCGCCCAGATATAATGGTTTACGACAAGAGCGACCGCAAAGTCACCATCATCGATGTCGCTATTCCACTGAACCAGAATCTGGAGGAGACCCACGGTCGCAAAATCTGCAAGTACCGACCATTGGCCGTGGAGCTCAAGGAACTGTGGGGGCTAAGGGAGGTCCCAAGAATTGTTCCAGTCGTTCTCTCTGGAACTGGAATTATCCCGAAGACACTTCTGGAAGCGCTAAAGGTGTTGAACATCGAGAAGGAATTGGCCGGCATCCAAAAGTCGGTCATCCTTAGCACCTGCGCGATTGTCCGACAATTCCTCGGTCAGGACTAAAACAGCACGAGCATGCAGATACGTGCATTCCGCAGAGCCTAGTCCCCCTTTGGCATTCAGAAGCCCGGGGGCAGGTGAAAATTCTGGCTAGGTTCGCCTAGTTAAGAAGTGAGATAAGTCTGCTAAAAATAAAATAAAAAATTATAATATGTATCTTGATGTTCTCGAAATGACTTCATTTTGTTAAAAAACCTTTGAGATAATGGGATCAAAGAGTCGTGCGGCACATCTTTTCGATAAACTTGTTGAAATGATTTCTGATGTGAAATACGGAAATGCGAATAATGGATTGATAACATGGGATAACTGAGTAGAATAAGATAATATCGAGTTTCGTCTTAATTAAAATTCTGACATCATCATGGAGAACTCGAGAAAATACTAATTATTTTTTCTCTTGTGGATAGTTTAACAACAGTTTAACTTCTATCAAGAAGAGAAAAAATAATTAGTATTTTAATTAATTAAGACGAAACTCGATATTATCTTATTCTACTCAGTTATCCCATGTTATCAATCCATCATTCGCATTTCCTTATTTCACATCAGAAATCATTTCAATCAGGAAGTGCTGTGTGCTGGAATTGGTAAAACGTTTCTGTCCGTAGGCCACAACGTTGTACTTACGATTCTATAATTTTTTTTCTAACCGAATATCCATTTCCGGGATAGAACCAGTTAGATTTATCCTTTCTCCACACATGTGTCCACGCACCATTCTCTAGGCCACTAAAGTGTCGCACTTAACCCAATGTCCGTCGAAATTGGGTTCCATTTTTATGTCGTATTGAAAGAAAAAAAATCATCTCCTCCTTCTGCTCCTCCCCGTTATCAGTCGGTTACGGGTAATGGCTTACCCCTTTTGGTTTTCTTTTTTTGTTGAGATTCACAATTTCCAGTGTGACCTTTTTTACAGCTCAATTTTCTCATTTCACCTGTTTTTGTTTTGTTAGACCCGCTTCGATACATCTTCTATCGCGTGGGAGGGGAGAACCCTTCTGGCGTTTCCGGTGTTTCGTTTTTTTTTCTTCTCTGGATCCTCAGCTTTAACAACAATGTAAAGGAGGGAGGGTGAAAAAACGCTTCGGCACGCATTTTTCGCCTGCGCAAGCATTTTCCACGCTTCGTTTGATGCTAGGCATTTTGTTTCCTTTTTTTTCTCCGCTCTCCTCAAAAGGTTGTTAGAGAAATGAGTGGAGATTGCTATGCTTTTTTCCGTTCTGATTGTCACTTCGATGGTCATGTTTTTGGTGCTGGGTCACTCCAGTTGTCTCCCGAAGTCACCATCAAGGCGGGGGATGATTAGCCAAAATGCTTTGTGTTTTGTCCGCTGACAGGATCCCGCAGAAGTGAATGGAACGCGCTGCTCAACTAGATTGCTCTTTATCCTGATTGAGATCACACAGCCGCTGTCAGCTACTGACGGGGCGGGGAGTGGGAGTGCATAAGTCCAGAGAAAATATGAATCCTCTGGATGGACGGTCGTTACATTTCGGCGTCCAGCCGAAGACAGGAAGAAAAACAGAAATGAGCAAAATATAAATGCAAATGTTGTCGTCGCGATAAAGAAAATGCTAATAATATCCGTAATGGTGACATATAATGCTTAGTGCCATTGACTGGATCATTTTCTTTCTCTCTGGCGTTATCATGGTTTTCTGATTTGTAATTGTTGTGGCCCCAAAGAGAGGGCGTTCTATTGGGAGAAAAAATGTTCCCAATTTCTGTTGAATTGCAACATTTTACGGATTTGCGAGGCTTAGGATTATGGCCGTAATTACAGTTTTATTTTAGCGCTGAATTGGACTTTGGCACAGTTGGGCTTTTACAAGTCGTGAGCGAATACTCAGTGGTTCATGATTGCCTTGTTTATATATGCTAAGTCGATTTTAACGATCACTGCTATCTAATTGATTTCTGCGACGCACTGCATTACGGGTAATTGGGAGTTAATTATCACTCAATTAAACAAGATTTTACGAATTCGAAAGTACACCATAACCACATTTTTTAATCCAGTTTCAAAGGTAAATGAATAATGCCAATTGAATTTGTACTAGAAAGAACATGCAAACTTAAAATGCAAAAAATAACAACCTTCGAAAAGAGCGTATATGACTGCAACTTTCTTGGTTGATTTATACTCCATTTTCATCTTTTTGTAAATTCAAATTCGAAGATTGCTAAGTACAACTTGAAATGCGGTAGGTTCATTATTGAGTGACAATTTGCTCACTCAATAATGAGTGCCTTTGTAAGGCAATATTGAGTGCCTTTGTATGCTCACATCTGAGATCAAAGAGGCCGTAGCCGATCAAGCTAAATGCGTTATTGCGAATTTCAATTAGACTAAAAACACAACAAAATAGACAGTTCAAATGATGCGCAGATACAAATCTTGACAATTGATTTTAAGATTTGAAGACCTAACTGATTTGTTTCCGCTTTGAAACTATTTCCAGCAAAACTGCTAACAGATGCTTATACCATATACTTATATATGCTATACTTATAACAATACACAATGGTCTAGGAGATGTATTTAAGTGGAAATTAGCATTTAGAGCTCGACAGTTATTCTCTAGACAAAAACTGTCTTCGACAAAGTTGTTACATACAATAGAGCACTCATTTTTATGTTATCAAAATTAGGCTGACCAAAATTTTTGATGAAATAAAAAATCTAACTTTCTTATCTTCATAGATAAAGGTAAACAAAGCTCGACAATGTTTTAGCCCCAGTTATTTGAGACATCTTTGTAGAACAAAGTTTATTTTTATCTCTTGAAATAACCGATATAGCGCCTTTTTTCTAAGTTACTTTAATATATAAAAGTTAAGTTATTTGACATATAAAAGTTAAAGCAAAAAAAAAAAACGTTTTTTCATAATCACCATAATCATGCAATTAAAAAAAAAAGCCTCGAAAGCCTCCTAATTTATCAAATCGTCAAATGAAAATGAATTTGTCTTATATCGAAATTTCGTTTGAGTTCGAACCGTATTCTCTGAAACTAATGAAAATGACGATGTGAAAGGATGGGCAGTATGCCGGCAAGCGTATTTAGTTATCGGCGCTGGTTGTGTGACGAATATGTCTCTTTTGATTCCACTTTTTTGTTTAGAAGGCGGTACGGGCAATCCAGTTTGGAGCAATGTAATCGAATGAAACTTTCAATTGAAAGCACTGTTTTCCCTTTCACGTGTGAATTTGATCTGACATATAGCCAATTGGAATGATAATGAATACAGCCCATTCGGGTAGGTTCAATCGTCAAGTGAAAACGTTTGCTTTTAAATTCAAAGGAAACGACAGCAGAAAAGAACGAAATGAAGTGAAATAAAATGAAGAATCGATGTTTCAGTATGCGTAGAGAATACACACAGTCGAAAATGATTCTGGCTTAAGAGAAAGTAAGTAAAAAAGTCAGTTTCATCTTTTAGTTTCGAAATCGTCAAGGTCTGGTCTAGAGTAAACCTAAAGCACTGAAAGCGGCTTTTATACTTGCTGCACCGGTACAATTGATCGCGCTTTGCTCCTTTTAGACGGCGGAGGGAGCGCAAAGCAAACAAATCAAAACGTGAGATTTAGCATAAGCAAAAAATCAAGCAAATTTCATTGCACAGTATTCTGTATACTTGTTTCTGTAGAGTGCACTGAAAACACTGAAAACAACTGGAAGAGCCCATATTGTTTGTGCAAATCGATCAATCAAAACGTGAGTTCGATAATTAGTTTCATAAAATATATAATTTTCCATGTTGATTTCAAATCCAATAATAATGTAATAGATGTAATAGATTATGCATCCATCGAGAAATGATCGATCAATCAGCGCTCGAAATTGACAATTTTCCCGATGCGAAAGGTTTTTCGTGTATCAATTTGTACCCCCAATATGTTCTTAATTCATAATTCTACGTCAAATGATCAAAATTGCACTGCGGGGTGAGAACTTCTATTCACAATATACTATCGACCCTTCGAAGTGAAGTCGACCTTCGCATTGAGTGAAATATCGGAAAGTATGAAAGTTGACTGCTCGCTGGTTGATGTGAGACTAGAATTAAATTGGATGTGGAAATTTGAAATTTCTGTTATACTCGTCTAGTTTATCTCTGGGCTCATTTGCTTTGCTTCTGCGCATAAGTAAAGGTCTGCTTTTTGTTAGCTTTGTACATAAATATGTGATAACTAGAGGCACGGACGGAAACATGACGTAGGACTTTGAGGATAATTGCTGTTGAATTGAGTTTTTGTAACTGTTCAGAAATACGTAAATTTATTGATTCAATACTTCAAATGGTGACTCTAGAAAACCCGTTTGTTATATGAACTGAACCAAACTTCAAACGGATTGGAGGAGTTGTAGTAGTAGAAATAATTCGGAACCATTAGTTATTACTAATATCTATTTTCAATAGCTAATTGTTGGGAAAAAATTAGATAGATATTCCAAAATTTACACGAAAAATATGACACTCTCTGGTTTTATTGTATCGATGTTCATAGATGTACATAAAAACCCGTTTTTATAAAACCACCTCTACAGAAAAACTAATCGATCGGTAGCCTTTTCTTTTAATTTATTCAATTTAACTGAATGCGAGAAGCTATCATCCTACAGTGCCTTCTTGAACTTAAGTTTTAATAGCTAGCAAGCTAGCATTATTGTCTGAAACATTGCTTGTGGTTATTTTGTATTATTTCTCATTTGCGTAGAGATATTTCAAATCAATTAATGCAAACTTGCGATGTGATCTAGCAAGAAATGGTCGAAATATAAGCGTTCGACATATTTTATTATTTCTTGCACCGAATGCACAACATCTAAGCCATACACCGTCCCATTCAAAACTGCTTTCAATCGCTAAGTTAATCTTGCTCCGTAATCATTTATTTCATGAGATGGATAATCGAGTTGAGTCGTCTGCACATTTTGCAGAGAACTGTTCCATTACCTTTTTTCTTCATTTTATTTGCGTACACCACGCCACGGATCTCCACTTGTTGGTAGAAATGCACTTCCGTAGAATGAACACTGCGTTTGAAAATCGAGCGAGTGTATGACGTGCGCCTTATTTGCAATGGTATAAAAAATGTGGACCTCGCCGCTGCATTAAGTGCTCGTTGTTGATGGCAAAGGTGGGTAAGCACAGTAATGCACAAAACAAGTATATGGGAAAATTAATTGATGCTAACTTTCATCAACCTTAACCATAAAATTTTTTTTACGTAGGATTATGTCTTTCGGGAACGTAAATGGGGTATAAATTGAAAAACGAAAAACGATCGCATCGTGAAAAAATGTTCATTTTCATACGCTTCTTGCTCTATCATTTCATTATGAATTGATGAGATTTTTGCGTCAATCCATAACAATCTCACCCGTTATTCAAACGGAAATCCCGCGTTCGGATTGATCGAAATCGAAGATACTCTTGAATTCACAATTATTACTCAGTCATTTCCTGATGGATTTACGAGATTTTTGCTTCAATCGATTTTGGCACTCCATAACGATTCATAACTATAAATGAAAATAAATATTTTCTCAAACAAACTATCAAATAATTGAAAAACCTCAAACATTATTCGCGAAGGCAATCTTTGCTCTCACATCCAGGGCTTCTGCACTTTGGAAAAATCAGAATACGGGACTGTGCCAAACGTGAAATATGCGTTTTTGCTTGCTTTTCTGCTGATGTGCGGCACACATATCACATTTTCTGAAGATTGGAGAGTTCATTCGCCTCTAGTTTTAATTTTCCAAGTTGACCATATCATTCAAAGTACGATCAGCATGACAATGATACAATCAGGCGAAGACGGCACTTCCACTCAATCGAGAGAATTCCCCATAAATGAGTTCAAATCTTTAGGTGCAAAGAAGCGAAAACTGCATCGCAAGCCTCACCCCTTGTGATTCATTAACCAGTCAAACTGCATAGAAGCGAGATCTAGCAGCGAGGAGCAGCCAATCTAATTCGAGGCGTGGAGTAGTTTACACCACATTTCAAAGAAACCCAAAAGAGTAGCAAAATAATATCCATACGAGCTACTTGGCAGCAGCAGCGGCAAAAGTGCAAATGTGCTTGTCTCAATGAATTGGATTTCCTGGCGAGAACAGATTGTTTAAGGAAGGTTTATAAGGTGAGCAATCGGAAAAGTAATTCCTAGAGGCGAATGAACTGCAAAAGTTTAAAGCCTCTTAAAAACAAAGAAAGAAAGAAGAAAGTAATTTCCCATATGTTATGTCATGAAATCGTAGTTTGCGTTTTTTATATATCTTTCGCGTTGATTAAAACTGTGTTTGGTTCAATTACTCTCATACCGAACGCAGTAGCCATCTCGTTCAGGTCCACAGAGATGCACCATCCAACGACTATTCACCATGATTCTGCCATCATCATTGGATTGTACCGTTGATGGAGTGAGCTCACGGAGTGTTTATAACTTTGAGCAAACAGTACCTAGTATTGAAACTTATCGGCCCCTCTTCAGGACCCCACAATTATGAATAGTTTCGATAATGTAATTTTTCAAATATATCCACAATCAGTGTGAAACAAATAGCCTTGCGTTATTCTACGTCAACTATGCGGTAGTGTCTCGCACACAACTCTCCTGCAACTTCTTGCTTTACTTTGAGCAGTTTGAATATAAAATTTATCATTCGTTGCATAATACTAAAATTCATTTTTAAACTAGGGAATCATAATGCATAACATAACAAACAAACCATAGAGAATTTCTGATTCGATTGGTACGCAAACCTTCGAAATCCATCAGTTACAGAAAATATTTCTTAACATTGAAAGTATTTTACAAATACGTGACATGTTTTCTGCTTCGACACCCTTGCTGAGAGACGCAGTCCTTCGTGAAAAAGTCTTAATTTTAACATGAAGTCATCCTGTCTTTGTGAATGATGTAATTTATACGTGAAAATTTGTAAATACGTGTTTCCAGTGAGTCAAAACGATGTCACGTCACGCTAGAATGGTGGGACCCATAAACTTCAGTCAGCAGCTTTAAACTCAATCATCCACCGGATTGGATTTAGCTACAGCTATCTGGCGAGTGTCAGGACATATCTCCGCCTCGGAGCTTCGTGCGATTTAACTGATTGTTATACGCCCGGTTCAACGTGTCCGGTGGGGTAGTGGTGGGTAATTCCATTGTCCCAACGAGTTTTCTGACCTCGCTCCTTCCGTAAGCTGTTTTCTCCCTAGCAATAGGTGTTCGTGTTCGGTAAGCTGTCGCCTGCAGGGACGATTTCATTTTCGCCCCAAAGCTCCAGCTGAAGCTCTCCAAACACGCACCACAGCTTATGACACTTTTCACAGAAAACTATCAAAAACAATACGGCCAAGAAAATGGCTCCGTGAGGTGGGGTAGAAGAGGAAACATCGATGTATACTTGTGTTTTATACCGAGCTTCCTCGCCAGCTTCAGCTTCAGTTCCACCCACCCTGAGAGAAGAGGGTGGGATACCATTGATGCACTCGGAAAACAGCGCGCTCGTAAATCCATGAGAGCTGTTCGTTCGAAATACATATTTTTATTACATTACCCATTGACTACTGATGGTATGGTGGTGTGGTTGGCGACAATGTTTGGCGATAGCATCCGATGGGTGAGGGTGGGGGTCACAATAGAAGAACCTTTTGGCTGCACGAGCTTCTCCTTCTTTCGTCGTGAGACAATGTCACTGCGGGAGGGTGGGAAAGTGCCATTTTACAAAGAGCATCGGTTCGCCTCGATTGGATGACACGTTATAACGAAAATGTGCCAACAAAATGTGCTAACCTGTGTGGGTGTGTGTGGAGGTGTGTATGCTCGCTAAGTGGAGGAAGCGAACTAAAGGAATGGTGGCAGAGGGGGTGGCCGAGTGGCTTTTAGTGCTGAACGGCAGGTGCTGATACTGTGGAAGGTGGATCATAAAAATGTAAGAATGTCTCACTTGCGGTTTGTCGTGAATTTCTATCTCAAACACGTGTCGATTGTAGATGTCATAATTTATCGTAGGGATTTTTGACCTTCGTGATGGTTTATGAAATAAAGTTAGAGGGGTTAACAATAACCATATATATATTATGAACCATATAACCATATAATAGAAGAAATTCTAATGATCATTACACATACGCATATAACGGGTTTCATGCCATATTAGGAGCTGGCAACACCATCTCAGATAGCAGTGAAACATTGTAAGGTGTAAAGGGGGCAAAGGACGTAAAGACATTGGTCATTTAAGCAACTTTGCATACTTGAAATCTTCAATAAAGAATTACACTACTTTTTGAAAAGGACCAAATTCCGGACAAAGAATGAAATGTAGGAAATTGTTTAAATTTTCATAAAAAAATACAAAAATTTAAAAAAAAACACTGAAAAAAATATTTAAAAAATTGAAATTCATTTTTCATAAAAACGATTTTTTTAATCTTTCAATAAAAAATATGAATATGGCTTTACAATCTCCAACAAGTCGTCCATACATCGGAGGATGGACACTTTTACAGGGAAAAGGCTTCTCTAACAACAACTTTTTCTTGTTTTCTTTGAAAAAAATACTACTGACCCTAATTTTGCTTAAAGTCAAGATACCGATTAAGCGAATTCGACAATGTGTTAGATCTTGTTTAATTATGAATTTTAGTCCAAGACTTCAACTTTCTATATTTCTTTCTATATTGATAGTAATCATAAAGTTTAATATGATTTTTTAGGATAAAATTAACACATTAAAAATTACTAACTTTTAAGTTTTTAACTTCCAGATGTTATTTGAATCCACTAATTCAAATGTCCCATTACTGTACCATCCTGTACTAAATTTTCGCATCTTCGAAATGGATGCCAGAATTGTCTTCTGTAGCGTACTTTTTAACGTGGAGCAGCAGAGTCCGAAACAAAAAAAGGTTCTATAACTATGTTGTTGTTGAAATTCGAACATATGTGTAGAAAGAAATTCTAGATAAAATTATGTTAAATATGAGAAAGGTATTTTCTGACATTAAGAGGATGAATCAAAAATTAAATTCTTCTTTTATATTCAAAAAATAAAAATTAATAAAATGGTGGGGCATTCAACAATGTTTTCAATACTTTTATTTACTACTTAATTTTCTTCGAAATATTTCCAAATTTCACATCAGTCGACAGGAACGGGGTGAAATTTCTATTAATGTGGGACAACCATACATATATTCAAACATACATACAAGCAGGTCGAGCTGAATGAAACCATATAAAAAGTAGTTGGTTATTTGGGGACTTGCAGTCATCTTGGATTTGGATTTTTCATGATCTACTGTGTTCTACTAGTCGAGCACTTTCATTTGATACCAGCAATGACTGGGATATTGAGCAAATTTTCTTGTGGTGGTGACCATTTTGGATTTGAATTTTTCATAAATAACTGTATACTACTAGTCAATCCCTTTCATTTGATACTCATATTGATGGAGTTCTGAGAAAGTATGTATCGCCATCTTGGATTAACATTTAAAAAAAAATGTTATACTAGTCAAGCCCTTTTTTTGATACCCATATTGATGGGATTTCGAAAAAATATATATATGGCGAATTGAATTTTCAAAAAATAACTGTTTTACTAGTCAAGCCCTTTCATTAGATACTCATATAGATGGAGTTTTGAGAAAATATGTAATTCGCCATTTTGTAGCGGCCGCAATCTTGGATTTTAAAAATCATGAAATAAGCAGTTTCAAAATGCCTGCAGAGATAAAGGTGTGTTCCAAATTTCTAATCAATCGGTCAATTTGAAGGGAGTCAAATTCCTATCAATGTGGGACAGCGCTGCAGACAAAGTTACAAACGTACATACCAACGTTTAGCTTTACCGTTTGAATACGAAATAAAAATATGCTTAAAAAACGAATAAAACCATTTTTTTGACTTGTTTATATACAGTGAAAAAAAATCCGAGACTGTATATAATCGAGTCCGTCCTGTATAGTTGGGCCATTTAGACAAAAGAGTATTCCTATCTTGTTGATATACATTTGGGTGCCAATGAAAATGGTCATCCCGAATATCTAAAAGTTACCCCAAAAAAAATGTTCACCATCTCGAAAAAACACCCTATGCAAAATATAAGCTCAATCGAGCTTAAGGAAGAGTGGCGCAAAGTGGTCAAAATTTGAGTTTCTTGAAAATCGAAAGTCGAAGACTTCAACTTTCAAGGGGGGAGTAAAGGAAATCGATGAAAAAAAAATTTTGAAGCCAAATGTCTTAAAATTGCGTGAAACGTCGAAAAAAAAATGTTCTCGTTTATCTGAGAAAAAAGGGTTTTGTCAAAAATCGGCACTTTGGGGCTGGTTTTTTTTTCGGAATACCAAACGAAAAGTATGGTTTTGGGTGCCAATGAATCCTAATATACATCTTTGTAAATTAGACAATGTCGTCTTTTTCGACGTAAGAACATTCCTATTGATCGAATATTCACAGCTGGACCATACACAGCTAGACTGTTGATATGAGGCTTCCATTGTTGTGTTATTAATAGCACCAATTACCGATTGTGTTATTAATAGCATCAATTACCAATGCAGACCGTATGTGAAGTGAGAGACTGGAATGACCATCACATGGGTGATGGGTAACGACGTTCGCATGAAATTCGTCGTATACTATGAATAGAGCCAGGCATGGAAAATGATAAACTAGGATGAGAAGCCAATATCTGTTTGTATACAAATAATTTTTATATATTTTCATTGCTTAGATTTTCTAGCATTCTGAAAATGGTTTCATTTCATCAAAACTATGTACTATGTACTAGTTGGTACGAATATTTCCGTGAATATATCTAGTAATAACAGTATGAGTGAAGTTACACTACCAATATTTTAAAGAGGTAAGCTTCAAAGAATAAAAGTAAAAGACTCGATTTTTGTAAAAAACCTTCGAGCATACTGATAGACTCGAGCCGTAACGGCTTGTTTCATTTTACAAAAAACAGCCTCTCGAAAGAAACCACCTTGCAAAAATTACCTGAACATCGTTAAACCTATATCGTGGCGAATATCCCGGCAAGCAAACAATGGCCTCTCATTCGGAAAACCCCAACAAAGATTGCCAATTTCGCCAGCTTATAATTCAACATCAACGCAACTCAACTGTGCGCGAAACGAGCAGTCGAGCTTTTACGCTTCATTTTCAGGACTGTTTCCCCGCGTAGCGTGAAAACGCACCTCCTCTTCTCCAACCAGCCAACTGCTCTCAGCATCACAATCAGCGTTTGAAGCTGTAAATTGAAATTTAATGACTTTCCTTCGTGCGGGCGCTTTAGTCCTTTTGCCTCTTTCGACGGGGAATACAATAAGGCTATATTTTACCCACTCGCCCACCCACTCACCCCCTCGCGGTGTCTCTTCTTCTTCGGATAGGAAAAAAGGATCGGATCGGAAGACAGCAGAAGTTCGCTGCGCTGTTTATCATCTTATTGAAGCTTCTTGTTTGAAAATGAAGCAGCTAAAGCGCTTTAGGAATTTACATCTTCACCAAGTGAGCGAACAAGAGGGAAATGCTCGGAATTGAATCACTGCTGATTAGTCTCTTTCTCTGCGCGAATTGTTGATGGATGTAAACTTGACGTAAAACGATTAAATCGTTTCCAAAACCGTCGGAACGTGAGTTGATGGTGCGGTTGGGATATCCGATTCAGGTTACGGTGCGCTATGTTTGAATGTCATATACCCAGCGCACGACCAACCACCTTGGATGGTCGTGATTTCCGATCCGAGTGCTGACGACGGTTGGTTTTTGTGAATATTTTCCATCTCGATAGATCCGTCTGCATCCTGATGAATATTCAACTAACTGATGTGGAGATGTGCTTTCTTCCGCGTACAAACACACATGTACTTCGCGTAATTGGGATAGAGAAAACATGGCGACATCTAGAATTATAAGTACCGCATCGTTGCGGACAGGGGACAAACGCTGAAAGTCCTCCTGCATTGTGCTCGTTTTTTACATATAAATATTTCACCGCTTTCTTACATTTTTTGGAGGGAAACAGTAAACATATTCCGGCTCTCAGTAACAGTAAGAAGCGGAATGATTGCTGTTGGTCGTTTCCGGGATACAGGAACTCGAGCAGGAAACATTTTGTCATACTCGGATGTGAGAAGTAAAATGTTGAAAATGTAGCCGCTCATCCCATTTGCGGCTGCGGCTTGGTAAAATTTAAGTGATGCAAATACTTTTCGGCGAATGAAAAATATTTCTGGTTGAATAAAACTGAATGTTTTGTACAGCTCGTATTCCCTGCATATTCAAATGAATATGTATCGTAGTATGACATAAATAAAACTGGAGTAATTTGAAATATAATATGAATATAATTTAGAGCTCTTTGAGAAGATTATAGTCCTGCGTTGTGACGTCTGACAATCTTAGATGCCATTTTCTTATGAGACTATGCATAAGATTGTAATTATTAGATTTGTGAGCTGCAGAAACCAACATTCATGATGCAATCGAAAATAACTTCAAAAGGAACGGAGTTAAATCATTGAAATTTTTGCAATAAGTTTTTTTTAAATTCATTTTTCGAGTCACGAAATAAAATAGATCCATTGCATGAAAACCACCGTTGAAAACAATTATTCATTGAACTTTTTTCATTTAAAATTTAAAAATGAATTTTCCAAAGACAACACATTGTGGCAGATACATTGGGAGTTTTGTGTATACGAAAGTCTTGTTAGAGTAAAATTATATATTTTATACATTCAATACTTTACAATGCAATACTTTTCTGTTTATCCATGTATCTTGTAAATGAATTTCATGCCTACTCGACTAGCCACTGGCAGCACCGTCTCAGATTGCATTGAAACTTTGTAGCTACATTGCTCTTTCAAGCAACTTTGCATACTTGAAATCTCAAAACAAAATCTATACTTTTTGAAAGGCCCTTTTTCTTGAATTTTATCAAAATTTTCTTATTTAGCAATAATAAGTGCTACAATATTGTTATCATATGATAAAATGTAAGAAATTATTTCGATCTTCATTTAAAAATGATCAAATAAATTTTGAAAGAAAATTTCGCTAAATGTTAAAAGTAAAAAGTTTTTGTTCTCGTAAACGTTTTTTTTTGAATTCTGAAAAAATGTAGCATGGAAACTCTTGAAAATGCCTTACTCTTATGTATCCTTTATATCGTAAAAAAACTCTGAGGCTCAGGATAAAAGGTTCTCTGCTCGCTTACTGCAATAAGACTGCGTTTAACAATCGCGAATGGGTCATTCATACTCAGTTAAAAGCAGACGGAGCTGACATTTCAATATTTATTGCCCGTAGAACGAATAATGTAATAATATGTAAATATTGTGCCTCACATATTGATAAATCACTCCTTATTGACATTAAGGGTAGGTATGTATACAAATGGGTAGAACAATGTTTGAAAAAATGGGATTGCTTGCAATTTTACTCAAAATAAATCGTTTACGGATTAGGGAATCACAATGTATAGCATTTTAAACATTTTCGATTTCCGATTCGATTGCAGTTCATATCATCAAAATACTTCTTCTTTTCAAATTGTACTAGCGTTTCTAAAGGAACTTCGCCGTCTCAACGTAGTTTTACTTGCATATTTTTTATCAGTACTTAGTTGAGATTTCTATGCCAAATAACACGCCTTGAATGTAATCCGTAAAATAGTCAAAAATACGACTAGAAAATTGTCACATAGATTTGTTTGATATTTTATACATGACGATTCCGTAATCCTTCCACGGTTTAAGTTGATGAAAATTTCGAAGCATTCTCATTTTCCCATACATTTGTTATGCCTATTTTGGGCTTACATACCCGTTCCATTAATAACAGGTAACTAATACATTTGTTTCTGTCCGTTTGTAACTTATTTGGTATAAATAAGCCATCCGTGATTTGGAATCACAGTCTCAATCCAGCTCCAGCAATCCATTTCTTATTCTGGTGATATCAGAATTAGGAGTGAATGGTATGGTGTGAATGCAGTAAAATAATTTGTCCATAGTACAAAATCGTTGCCGGGATTCTATCAAAATGATCTGCAATGACAAATATAGCCGTAGCCAAACATTTGACACTTTTCGACGTAAAATTTAATCAAAAATGGTTGCGTTACGTTGAATATTTTAGAGGATTTTTTTCTATGTTAGATGTTTGACATTGTTCGCCACTGTTGATAATTCAACAAAATAGTGTTTGTACCAAATTTAAACCAAACTTCATCTGTCAAAAAGTGTCAAATATTCGACCTTCGGACAAACAGTGTACGCCAACCTTTAAATTTACAGGTCTGAAGACTGTTTTGAATCGATAAAATTTGAATGAAGTTACTTCATTTATTTGATCACTTGAAATGCGTAGTCCTGACTCTTACTTAATCATTTGTAGATACATTTCTGATATTTCCACTGAAAAGTTATTGCCGATTATTTTCATTGCAAATAACATACAATTTTTTACATAAATTGGACGCATAAAGATGGGATGTACATAATTTTAAAGCTTAAAGCTTATCCTTGTACTGAATTTCCCCTCCCCCTTCCCCTATGGATGAGGGAAACAGATACATTTGAAAAGATTTTGAGATAAAATTTTGGTTCACGATTTTTTCAAACACTTGCTTGTATTGACGAGAATAATTCCTTTTGTGATGAGTTGCATTCTTATCCCCTCAGTGGTTTACGTTTATGGCTCGGACGAACTTTGAATTTCCCAAGAAGCATTGTGGTATAAGCTTGGAATAATGGTTGGAATAATAGTCTCTGCCGTCCACTACAGGTATGCATATAATAACACGGCTTTAACATGTAACGCATAAACTTACCATTTCCGGCTTTACTTCCATTCCGAAGGAAGAATGTAGGGAGTGAGACTTGAATTCGTGACCTGCAGAGCCTTCTCTGATTGCAGACTTTTTATCGGCCGATAGTTTGTCGGGTTTGCCTGCCAGTGCGAAAATTGACTCAATTGAATCGGCGTAATGTGCGCATATGCATATCTCTCCGTACTTACAAAAAATCCGACCAAACTAACTATTGATGAACGTTGGTTTGCCGTGAAAAAAAAACCCTACGCAAATTAATTTTTAGCACATGTTTTCTCATCCCGATTTATTACATTAAATGAGCCTAAAAATAACAGAAAATGTCATGACTCTCAAATACTGGTATATCATTTGTAAAATATATATTCTTCAGCTAAACAGGAGATACATTGCAAATAAGCACGCATTAAAGCGTTTCGCATAGTTTGCCAAATATTCGACTTAGATCGAGAAAGATATAGATTCCCGTTCATGTTTTTTTTTCACTCTTAGAAAACACTTTCCAACTTCATTTTATAATGAGGTGGAATATAATCACGCATATAATCAAGAGCACCAGTAGCTATGTGGATAGTCTGGTCGTGTAAAACAGGCTTGCATTCCAGCCGGCCTTGGTTCGATCCCCGTTGACTTTTTTTGGGTACAATCCCGAAAGAGATGAAAAATAAAAATGACATAGATGTCTGCTTCCTTACATACAAACATTTTGAAGCTTTTGAAACAGATGCTTTTATTTGTTCATTTGATCCTTCAACACACGGAAAAGCATTCTTTCTGCCGAAGATGAAATGTTTTCTGCCAACGCTAGTTTGGGTGTATATTCGTAATATTTCGTGAATGTGTGTAAGTAATGTGCAATAGGTAAACAAAGTCTTCTTTCTTAGTAACCTCTCCTAGACGAATAATGTTTTAATGATGGTCACAATTGGTCAGCATTGATTGACTCTCACTACTCTCTGTGTCAAGTGGAAAGCCGAGTGATCGGTTGTAAGAGTCGCGAATTCGATCGGTTGCATTTCACAACTGAGCATTTATAAGCCATTCTCCATGGGAGAAATCGAGTGACTATGAACTCATTTTGCGTGATTTTGATGTGATTTTGAGGGATCGAAGCACTATTAGCAAGAGACTCTACTTTGAATAAAGTATTTCTCGCGTTGAAATTGAAATTTTTCGTTTTTCGCTGATTTAAAAACACCTCAAACGACAGTCACGGTTATATAGAGCAGAAAGAGTTCTATCGAATGAATACTTACCTTTTGCTAAACAGCAAACAAATCGTTGTAAAATAAAAGAAATATAAAAAGGCTATGAAATTATCTCATAACCTTGTGACTAGCTGACCCGGCAAACTTCGTTTCGCCCAAAATGGATTTTTTGTTATCAAAACCTTCAAACATTCACGTTTTCTTGCTAAGTAAACGTTCATAGTGGAACTGTTCATTGGTTGGTCTTCTAATTGACCCTTTGCAATTTCCTTTTACTAGAAATTTCCTAGCACATTTACCAAAACTCGTCATTGTAATATCAAATTATATTCAGACACAATTCTCGTTCAAGATTTTCCAATCACTCGCAAATAACATTTTTCTCCCTTACATGGAATACATATTTGATACAGAAAATATAATAAAATGATAACATCTGAAATCGGACAATTCCTTCCTCGAGTTTTGCGCTTACTCCTTCGCTTGATTTGTTCTCGGAATCAGGGTTGCCAACTATAATATCCGTAAATCAGGGAAAATGAAAATAAAAATCAGGATAAATCAGGATAGCTCATTTTGGGATGTCCGGAAAGTTCGTGCCGATTTTTAGCAGAATAAAAGCATCATTTTTATAGACAGACATACATTTATTCAATTTTATGTGCACATTTTTGTTCCATAATCTTTCGCCATGTTTCGTACAGCTTTAAAATTCTATTCTACCAGATCATGTTCACTTTCTCGTCGAAAACTGTTCAAGTTATTGTTATGCTGTCCATAGAATCGAAGTTTTTGCCCTTGCATGAATTTTGTAGAGACCTGAACCTGTGATAATCTGAGGGCGTAACAAACGGTTAGTTTGAGAAATTGTGATATAGGATCTCCTACTATGACTCCAAAATAATTTATTGTGTAATTTATCGAGACATGCAGTTTAGCGTTGGCCTGATGGAAAGGCGACAAAAAAGGCGAAATACAATCCATTGAAGGCATTTCATTCAAATTGTGTGGAACCTCGAAACATATCATATCGTCTCGAAATACGTAACCAAGCTTCAGCAGATGCTCATCAACGGTGGATTTAGATATCTTTATTAAATTTGGCGTACACTGAGGATTACTCTTGATCAACGTCTCGATTTATTCATCATCAATGACGGCACGAATTTGCTGCGAAAACATAAAGGAAACTTTGTCTACTTTTTTCAGTTCTACATAATTCTTAGTGGCTAATATTCTTTCCATTATTTCCGTACCCAGTCTATTGATAATTTTTGTTTTATTATTTTTATTACTTTGTTTTATATTGGAGCAAACTTTCACTTGTCCTTTTTTAGGCATTTCCACAACTGTGCATTTATAGTATTGTGGTTCGTGATACTATGACGACGACAATAAATGTCATTAATGTTTTACGGTTTTTGAATAATTCATAATTATATACTCTACAAAGAAAATCTACTAAATATCTATAACTCTGTAATCCTTGACATAAGAGAGAGAAAAAAAATCTCGTAGAATTATCTCCAATGTTCATTCGTTCAATTGGCGTTGACGGTTTCATTTTCTGTCATTGTGAAGCGAAAAACATAATGGATTTTCAGGTGGAATAAACGCACTACGTGTTTTGAGCGTTTAAATGAATATTGATACGTAATAATAGATAACAAACGAAAAAAAGAGCAATCACTATAAAGGGAGAACCGGTCAGCTTTTTTTTTGTAGGCTATTCTAACAGTTCTCATTCCCAACCAGTAAAACTTTGACAGGAATCCTGGTATGCATAACACGGATCCTTTTTATTGTGATGAAATAAAAAACTAAAAATTCAGGAAAAATCGAGATCACTTCAGAAAAATCAGGCAAAATTGAGTGTTTGTCAGGATGTCAGGGTACGAGCCAAAAAGTCTGGAAAATCCTGAAAAATCAGGAAGGTTGGCATCTCTGCTCGGGATAATCAGAAATTTGTATGGCAGCCTCCCCCAATCTTATAGAGGGGGAGGAGTGTCGAAACACCATAGAATCGTATAGTGCTCTCCAAAACCTCCACATGACAAATTTGATTTTGTTTGCTTGATTTGTTCTCGAGTTATGCAGAAATTTGTGTTTCATTTATATGACAGCCCCCCTTAGAGAGGAGGGAAGAATGACGTACCACAATAATACCTATATTCAAATCTTCACGTCGATCGCTTCAGTAATTTCCGCGTTTATAAGAATCAGAAAGACAGACAGAAATCCATTTTTATATACACTGATTTTTTTTTTTACGTGACTGATGCGTGCGCGCCAAATGAAATCGCTTTAAAAAAACGCGTAATTTCGAGCAAGTCGCGTAAAACAAATCGCGTAATTTCGAGAGAATCAAGTAAAAAAAGAAATCCTCCGGATTCGATTTAAAAATATGAAAAAAAGGAAAATAACTATGATTTGCACTGATTTATTTGTATATTGCAGTGTCGTAGCCAGAAATAAATTGTATTTCAAATGAAACAGCCTTATGTGGAATTGATAAAGTTATTACTTGGGCTGAGGAAAACGGATTGTCATTGGAAAAAAAATCCTGCTGTGAGAATTACGTGCAACTATTTAAGAGAAAATTTACTATAGTTAAATCACAAAATGTTAGCTTTTAATTTCTGCTTTGTTGCATTTTATGTACATTAGAGAGCCAAATGTATGGAAAAAGTGACTTTCCAATTTTCGAAAAAAACTTTCTGCAAAATGTTGATTTCCGCGAAAAATACCCTATGCAAAATTTCAGCTCAATCGAACTTTAATTACTAGTGTCGCCAGGTCGTCAAAGAGTTTTTTGAAAGCCGATTGAGCTGACATTTTGTATAGTGTATTTTTTTGCGGGAATCAACATTTTTCAGTGCGTCCCTCTCGTAAATTTGAGATGACCATTTCCATTAGCACACTGATGCACATGAAAAAAATAAATAATATATAATTATAAATTAAATTATAATTAATAAAATAATCATTTGCCAAACATGTTTTATTAATTTTACTCCGCGATAATATCGTAACATGTGAGGATGTTAATAAGACATCTTTTAAGAATCCAAAAAAACATCTTGGACTATGCAAACGGATTCGAAGGTAGTGATTTTGTATTCTTTGGAACAATTTTAACACTCCTACCCCAACTTTTTCTTTACTTTACTACGTACATGATTTTTTGAATGATTATATCACTTATGATTATTGAATTAATGGGCCTGATCACGAACATCATTGCCACATACGCTTTCACGTCACTTACACTTCACTTAATCTTTTTGTGTCTATCATCATTGTCACGGACAGTTGTGTGTAAAAATAAACTCCGTGAAGTGAAGGACTTCATCCCCATTTATAACGGACATGTCGGTTGCATAATTTCGGGCGTTTGAACGTTATGTCGGTAGCATAATTTCGGACGTTTGAACGTTAGTAGATAAAATCAATACAGTGTTTGAGATCATATTCCATTTGATTAAGCGTATGTTTCAGAATGACAAGTTTGCGATTATACATCGATGATTCGGTATTTCAATGCCAACTATTTGGACTCACCCCATGATTCATTTGCTAGTTTTCTGGTTCAAAGATGAGGAGGAATACTTGGTTGCTCGTGAATAATGTAGCTGTTCAACATATGGGAATGTAATTTTATTTTCTCTTTCCATAAATTACGCTAGAGATAAAACATGACTATCATGTTTAATAATCGACATCTCGCATACTCTTGTTCATAGCTCTGTCGTTTAAATAATGAGAAGTATTTAGTATTGGTCAAGGTTAGAATCATTTTTTTAGAACCATTTCTACAATTTTGATAAATAATAATTTCTTCTATACCTCAGAACGAACCCGATTTGATCCTCCTCACGATCAGTATAATCTGCTACTCCCATATGGAATTCTGAAGATTCTTAATCTTCTTATCCTTCCCATTCTCGTGTAGTTTGATATACGGGACATGAGGTTTGATTATTCAAACAGAAACTGGTCAGCAGTGTCGTTCAGAAGCATGATCTTCATATAAAACATCTAATGGGTTTCAAGGAATTTGCAAAAAGCAGAAAGTGATTCAGATTTTCTTTAGACGGATATCAAAATTATGGAGAAAGAACTTGAGAAGAATTTGAAAATAATGCTTTGTGAATGCTTTGCAATGACAGACTCATTTTCCTAATATTCTCTCGTTCAAAGTATGTCTTCAAAACAATATCGTTGAAAAAATCTATTACGTAAAAAAAAACAATGGCCTTATTCGTTATAACTATCGACCTGATTCGGGTCTCGTCCAACAATTGCAAAGGTTTGAATTATAGAAACCAGCCCTGCAATGCTGGAAAAACTTTACATTTATTATTTTATACTTAAAATATCAACAAATCAATAGTATACATAATCAATCATAATGATCGCTCTTTCTAATAGGCAATTATTGATTATTGTTTCTCTCACAATATTACACCGTTTTTGGGCCAGTGGCATCCATTGCCACTGTTGCAATTTTCTATTCATTCGGGACAATCGGAAGTAGACCTTTCGCCATGTTTCAATGGGCCGACGGGAGCTACAATTTTAGTCCTTGATTACATCCCATAGCGCATTTACCGAATCCAAATAAACAAATTTACGTCTTCCGGATACGCCAGGATTTCGTTCTGAAAATGCCACCAGGCGGGTAAATTGCTTTTTGTTTATCTTTTCTTTCCCAAAATGCTAGACAAGATTCAAAATGTTAGCAAAAAAGCTAAATAAATACGAAATTAAACATATTCCATTCCGTGTGACTAGCTTCCACAATCAAAAACACAAGTGACAAACATACTCGTTTTTGTCCGTGGCCATGACAGTCCCGTGGTATTCATAATAACACCGACTTCATCAAAGTTGTCACGACGGATGAGCTCTTCCGGATTCTACACACCCGGTGGCAGCCGTAATAACGTTGTATGCAATTCACTTCGTTTTCACCGTGAAGTGACGTTCGTGATCAGGTTTAATATTTTCATTTGAATTTATGATTTTTGAAGCAAAAGTACGTGGTGGATAACCAGATTTAAACATATTAAACGGACTCTGCTCATCCTAGCTAAATCCATGTTTCAATAAATTATCATATTAGGTATGTTTAAATATTAATTCAAATTATTCATTTGAATTTAAAAATTTCTACGTGTATGAATGTACTTTTTCATTAAAAATTTCTGATCTAAAAATAAAAAAAAATCAAAAATAAAATACTCCGGATAATCGAGTCCGACCAGTATTCACAAACGTGTCCGTGTCATGTACAACTCAACCGGAGCCACAGTATTTCCTGGTAATGCTAGTTCTCCAAGAAAAATAATGTCCGTCAGCCAACACCATTCGCAATGACGAGGCCCTTTAATCAACTTTTAATTGGAGAATTTTACACTGTCTCCATCATCGGTGCGTAAAAACATCTCTCGTATCCAAACCCATCTCTCAGCTTCTACACTGATTTACAATGTCTGCCTGTCGTTCGTTAATCCAAACTCAGTTGTAGCTGAGCATAATGCAAAATAAAACAAGTTACTCTTGGGTGCTTCTGGTAACGCGCAAGACGCACCAGAAGACGGCGAAGTCCGCTCCGCACCGAAGAAGAATTAGTGGCAGATGAATTATTGAAATTCTCGCACGTCTTTATGTGTGAGGTCCTCAATGGTCCGTTGCGATAATCAAGCGTTAATATTTACGAACCATTTGCGCCCAAAGCACCAAACAAGCGCCCGGTTTCGTTGCGATCGGCCAGAAGCTGCACACATGATGTTCCATTCGGGATTTTTACCCGGCCATGTCGTTTGGCCCCTCCAACTCTGTTCCTCCACCTCCTCACGGACACGAAATACGGGGCACCCACGGACGACCGAAGTGTCCGTCTCTAGGGGTCTTATCTCGTTCTTTGGCGCTGTTTGCAGACACAGCCTTCCGTACCGCATACGGTACCCTTCTGCACTGGGAGAACTATTAAAGTGTATCCAACGAACAAAAAAAACTGATCCTTCGACGCCACCATCAACAACAAACGCCAGATTCAGATGAAGATGATGACGACGACGACTAAAAGGGGCTTATGATTTACTGCATTCGGTGCGCACTGTAGACGTTACAAACGGAGCAGAAGAAAACTATCACATCATTTGGATAGACCCGTACACACAACGCTCTCTCTTCCTGGCTGCGACTCTTCGGAGCACTATCATCGTCTGATGCTACCACTGATCCCGGAGTGTTGCAGCCGATTTTCTTACATCTCCACTTCTGCCGCCGGTGTCAGGCTGGAAGGGCTGGCGGTGTTTACAATTTCACAAAATACCCTTTGGGATGAATGGCACGAAAGGCAAGCATCGTCACTTGGGCCATCCTCTCCGCTTCTGCCGTGTTCTCCCTAGTCGGTCCTAGTGAATAGGTTGCATCGGAAGCTGTTACGTGTACAAGCAATGTTCGGTCTATTGCGAAACCATCGTTCACATTCAATCATCGAACCCCCCTCTCCATCTGTACGCAGAGGCCTTTCGCTGGCAATGCCATTTATCGAGGCGCCGCATGTGAAATTTTCTCTTCCGCTGGTTTTCCTGTAATTTTGATTTTGAACGAAAAAATGTCTTGTTCAATGTTTATATGGAAACGTTGGAGATGAACAATCTTGCTAGTTGACTGGAAGCCTGTATTGTTTCCTCGATTTGTTGAACACTATGCTAAACTGAATTGCACTCTAACTAGCGGAACGAAGTTTGTGAATCCCTATGCTCCCAACCGATAGACCATCAAATTATTAATTCAATTTTCCACTCTATTCCTTTTCATCGAAAACTCCAGAATAATTCCATTCAATTATACGAAATTCAATTTGTACCAGCAGTAATCGTTTCAACACTCCGCAGCGCGGATCCGACGCAGTGACACGAAAGGGATTTCCTTCCTCTATCCAAACACACACACACTCACAAACACTATGTACACAACCGGCGGCATTTTCCGTTCGAATGAAAGTGTTTACTTTTCACCTTTTCCCTACTTGCTTCAACTCGCAACACACTACTCGAAACACAACAAAGTCCCACATCCCCAAATTTTCTCGAACTCTGGTGCTGGTGCCTCTCCTGGCCTGCATCCTGCTTGCTAGGGCTTTCACGCCAGCGCGCTCACCAAGATCCTTTTCGCGTCTGCCTCGTTATCGCCAAACATAATCAGTCAATCTCTATGTAAATTGTTTTATTTTGCCAGCCCCGATTTCTATCGTGTTGCCCTTTGACTGTTTGAACAGGACGACGGCTGAAAAAAAAAATCCGAATAAAATAGAGGAACCCTTTTTCCGATTTTTTTTCCGCTCGCTGTTCTCTGTTGCTCTGTTTCGTGTACACAACGATGTCCTTTTAATCCACTCAATTCGATACGAACCGAACCGGCGTTCGGTTTCGATTTACGAGCGGCTTAATGGTGGAGCTTACCCGGGGATTCGACCCGGGATGGGTGCTGTCAAGCTTTAGTCACGCAAAAAATAATTGTTTTCAGTTGTCGAACGCGATGGAGACAATGTAATGTGACTTCCGAGTGAGGTTGATACATTGTTTTGCTACAACTTTAAGGCTGTTTTTAAATTCAAATCCTTATGATATTCCGCTGAAGATGCGGAATATGTTATATCGCTTCATTGAGGAATATACGAGTGAGTTAACATCGGAATGAACTGTTCATGTTTGTAACAAGTTTTCTCACTACATTGACCACACACAAGTTAATAACCATAATTCAATTACAAGACAAATGAAATATCATTGTGGAAAACCCCAACATTACCTCGAATCGACTCATTTGCGCCATATTTACTATTTTTGTTCATTTTTTGTGTATGCAGTGATCGACACAAAAATGGATACACGCTTTCAAATTTAAGTCGAAACCAAACAAACAACCATTCCATGCCAAACCGATATAGTGATTCTCAGATTTTCGTAAAAAGGTGTAGTTTTGTTCCTTACTGCAAAATATTAGACCCGTATTTTTTATATTTTTTTTATCAGGGCATCCATCTCCATCAAATTTTCCCCTTTTTACCAAAAATGATTTTTTTGAAATTCACTACTACCGATTTAGACGGCCATAAAATCAAATTGAAGCCAATTAACTATTCTTTTTTGGAAAAATGCTACACTTCCTAAAAAATATTGATTTTGTTTCCGTAATCATTGATTGAATTTATGTTTTATAGTTTACATGGTCTCGGAATCAAGGATGCTATATATTTTTTCGGAAAGCTGAGGTTTGTTTACAAAATATATCCAAAAATCAGAGAGGCGTTATTTTTCGTTCTTGAGTTATGATTTTTCAAAATTAATCAATGGTCCGAAAAATCAATTTTTACTCCTTTTTCACCCCAATTATCATAACTTTTGAACTACTTGACCGATATCGAATTAAAGCCTTATCTTGTTTAAAAAAATGTTAAATTTGGATCAAAAGCGGATTTTATTTTCGTAATTCTTGATTGTAATTCTTTTTCATAGTTTACATGATCTCGGGACCAATGGCACAATACTTTTTTATAGTTCTTCTTGAAGGTTGAGGTTTTTTCAAATCTTCTTGAATGGCGTTAACGTTCCCTGTGGAACTTTTGCCGTCTCAACGTATTCATTAACTAGCGTCGTTCATTAATACTTGGTTGAGATTTCTCTGCCGAATAACACGCCTTGAATGTACTCTAGAGTGGCAAGCTCTAGAATACGCGTGACCACAGTGCAAGCCGGAAGAATTTTCTTTGACGAAAAATCCCCCAACCAGAACGGGAATCGAACCCGAACACCCGGCATGATAGTGTGGGACGCTAACCACTCGGCCACGGGTGTTTTTTCAAATAGCGTATCCGAATATCAGAGAGGTGTTTTTTTCGATTTTAAGTTATGATTATTCAAAGTTTACGTGTTTTCAGTTTTCGTTCAATATTCCTATGCAACTAGATGCCAATTTTAACGCAAATGTGGTATTTTTCCAAAAAAGTGCAGCTTATTGGCTTCTAATTGGTATATCGATCATCTAAAAAACCATTTGAAAGAAGTTTTTTTGAAAAAAGTCCATTTAAAAAATATGGGTTTCATATTTTGCGGCAAGGAACAAAACTACCACTTCTTACGAAAATCTGAGAACCACTACAGGGTAACTTCGACATAACGTACATTTTATACTTTCAAAATTGTACGTTGTATCGAATTGTAGAGGAACTGGTACAAATTCAGTACCCCGTGGGTAATTTGGTACCCTCCCGGATTTTCGGCGGTAATTGGCGCGCTCTGGTGGTGAATAAAAAAAAGTGTTCTAGTAATGTAGTAACAAACGTCAGATGACAAAAACCCAAAATAGCTGTGTTTTTAAAAAAAATTCAAGTTTTGTTGTTTTGAAATCTCGAAAATTTTTCATGTGCGTCTTTTGAAAAATTTATTAAAAATCGAATAGTGAGCCGATTTTAAATATTAAAGCTGATTTGGATCAAGCAATTGATGTTCTTCAACGAATTCGAGTAAGTGTATCGAGATTTTAATCACAAACTTCATAGATTTCATTCCAAAGTGAAATTCGGTTTGCGGGTAATTTGGCACCCCAATGTAAACATAGTGTTGATGATACACTATGCTAAGTATTGCATGCCCATGCAGCAAAATTAAATTTCGCCCGATTTGGGGATAAAAACCTACCCGGTCTGGCAACATTGTTTTTTCGCCGCAGATTTACGATGATAATGATGTAAACATGACGGTTTTTGCTGCAGCACAGTAAAAAAAACATGCTCGGTTCATTGTGATCAATAAGAAAAATCCGTTATGGCGTTTTATAAACTGCAGACGTTTTCGTACCACACTCCAATATCTTTTGATCCATTCTTACCCTCGCGAGAACAGTATACAAGCTGTGTCGCAATTTATTTCCATATGTCAATGCACGCATTGCATTTCTTTTTATGTCACAGGGCATGAACTTTCAAGTTATTTGCCTTTAGACCCAAAAAATTGTAGAGCTCACTGTTGATGTAGGACTAAAGCATAATTTAATTCAATTCGCTTGTTTATCATTTTGGATATTATTTTAGAATGCATCGAAATTCTAGAATTAACTCTTCAGTAGAAATTTTTGGTGATCCTGAAAAGGGCCAATGGTTTGCATGGTTTTGCAGATATACCCTAAGATGGTTGGTTCGTTATTCATTCTTGTCCTCTCGACAATAGCTGAAATTGACCATATGTCGAAGGGACCTGGCAGGGTAAGCAAGTGAAAAGTGTCCCCCAAACCTAATCACTAGCAGTATGGAAACATAAGAAAATCAGTTTTTTGAATTTCTATATGGTTCACCATAAGGGTGAAAAACGTATACTATACTATACGGAGAAGTGAATGAAATGTATAAAATATCTTCATAAAAATAAGTTTTAATTTAAAATAAATAATGCTGGAATGATAACCATAGTAAAATACAGTTTGAGTTTTTTTTCATATTTAATCTCTAAGCTATTGAGAGCGAGGTGAAAAAACGAAAAGATACGGAAAGTGTCACCCATGTCTGTGTGACGGGGCGACGAAAGTGTTCCCACCAAAATTAACGCACTTCGAACATTCATCCGAACAATGGAGCTTGACATCGTGTTCTTTCAAGAATTGGAAAATGAGCAACTCACTCTCCCGGGCTTCAACGGCATAGCCAATGTCGATCACACTAGAAGAGTCACCGCCATCGCATTGAAAGATTATATCCAATTTTCGCATGTGGAGAGAAGTTTGGATGGGCGATTGGTCGCTCTACGTATTCAAAATACCACGCTTTGCTGCGTGTACGCTCCATCCGGAACGGCTCATCGTGCTCAGAGAGAACGTTTTTTCAATGATACGATCGTCTTCTATCTCCGTCATCGTACCGACCATATTATTATGGCCGGTGATTTCAACTGCGTCATACGACAATGTGATTCTACGGGATACAACATGAGTCCTTCTCTCCAAACTACCGTTCAACAGCTGTAGCTTCATGATGTGTGGCTTAAGCTGCGCAGAAATGATATCGAACATACTTATATCACGGCCAACTCTTCCTCTCGATTAGATCGTATCTATGTAAGCAGGGGTTTATGTGAGCAATTACGAAATGTACATACGCATGTATGCTCGTTTTCCGATCACATGGCAGTAACATCACGGATATGACTACCCAACCTCGGACAACCCCACGGTCGTGGTTTTTGGTCGCTTCGACCCCATCTCCTTACCAACGAGAACATAACGGAGCTCCACACACGATGGCAATTTTGGACACGGCAAAGGCGTAGTTTTCGTAGCTGGATGGAATGGTGGCTATTGTACGGAAAGCCAAAAATAACCAGTTTCTTCAAATGGAAATCAAAACAAGTGTATGATGAGATCCACCGCGCGCAGCAAATGCTGTATACGCAGTTACGACGAGCATACGATTATTATCAGAATCCGGGAATGTTAGCAACCATCAACCGTCTAAAGGGAGAAATGCTCGCTCTTCAGCGACGGTTTACACAAGCTTTCGTTTGCATTAATGAGCAAATAGTAGCAGGAGAGCCTCTATCGATCTTCCAACTCGGCGAAAGGAGAAGAAAACGAACTACGATTACACGACTAAATCATTGATGATTCACGACATATACAAGAACACGTGCTTCAATATTTTTCCGAGCTATATACGGAGACAGTTGGAGAAACAGAACAACCCGAAGACTTCCAGTGTGTCCAAATAATTCCAGAAAATGATCCATCCAACGAGGCATGTATGCATCCCATAACAACAGCTGATATTTGGACCGCCATAAAATCGAGCGCCTCCAAAAAATCACCAGGCCCAGACGGAATTCCGAAGGAATTCTACATGTGAACTTTCGACGTTATCCACCGTGAATTGAATCTCATTTTAAATGAGGCCCTAGCGTCCAACTTTCCATCAAAGTTTGTAGAAGGTGTCATTGTACTGGCGAAAAAAAGAGGATCTGGAGACACTGTTGGTTCGTACAGGCCGATCTCCATTCTTAACTTCGATTATAAGCTCCTCTCCCGTATATTGAAGATGCGTTTAGAGAAAGTAATGACAGAACACCACATTCTCACCAACGCTCAGAAATGTTCAAACGGCCACAACAACATATTCCAAGCCACGCTGGCTCTCAAGGACAGAATCGCGCGATTAAACACACGAAAGCAAGTCGGTAAGCTAGTATCGTTCGATCTGGACCATGCCTTCGATCGAGTAAGACACTCGTTTCTATTCGGGAACATGCGCTCTCTCGGTATAAACATCCAGCTCGTAGAACTGCTTAGACGGATCGCAGCTCTATCCTCTTCTCGCCTGCTGGTAAATGGATGTATGACGGCACCTTTTCCCATCGAACGATCTGTGAGACAAGGAGACCCAATTTTTATGCATTTATTCGTACTTTATTTACATCCTCTGTTGGTTTCTCTTGAGCGTGTGTGCGATACTGACTTAATAGTGGCATATGCGGATGATATTAGCGTTGTCGTCACCTCTGTGAGAAAAATAGAAGCAATGCTTGATTTTTTCCATCGGTTTGGGAGAGTATCAGGCGCTGTGCTCAACCTAAACAAAACGACGTCGATCGATGTCGGCTTTATGAATGGAAATCCGATGCATTTAGACTGGTTAAGAACGGAAGATCATATAAAAATTCTGGGCGTAATCTTCGCAAATTCGCTTCGTCTTATGATCACTATGAATTGGAATATAATGACAGGAAAAATGGCACATCAGGTGCGGCTACATTCTATGCGCACACTGACTCTTTATCAAAAAGTGATACTTCTCAACACGTTCGTTACAGCAAAAGTGTGGTATCTGTCTTCGATTCTTCCATTGTATAATATTCACAGGGCAAAAATAACTGCCACTATGGGAATACTCCTATGGAACAGACATCCAGCACGCGTTCCGATGCAACAGTTGGCAAGACCACGTAAACAAGGAGGGCTGAATCTACAGCTACCGGCGCTAAAATGTAAAGCACTACTAATCAATCGGCAACTTCAAGAGATCGGTTCCACTCCCTACTATGCCTCCTTTATCACTCAAGCAAATCCCCGCCATCTCCCACCGAATTTTCCCTGCCTGAAAACTGTCCTGCAAACACTTCCACGTTTGCCATCTCAAATTCAACAAAATCCATCCTCCGATCAAATTCACCGTTTTTTCACTGATCAGACAGCCAAACCGAGAGTGGAGCTGCGTCATCTCACAGTAAATTGGAGGTGTGTGTGGCTTAACATCGGAAGCAACAAATTAACTTCAGCCCAGCGTAGTTATTGGTACCTATTAGTTAACGAAAAAATGGAGCATCGTGTTCTTTGGCACACCATTGGACGAGTAGACAACGAGCAATGCCTACACTGCAACGCTGCACGAGAAACACTTAAGCATAAACTGAGTGAATGTCAACGAATAACAATGGCATGGACGCTTCTACAGAGGATATTAGCAACAACACTCGACGTCCGCAGGAGACTTTCATATGATGAATTGATACATCCAACTTTGAGCGGTGTGAATGGACAAACGAAAACAAAAATAATGAAAATTTTCACCAATTACGTAATATTCATAATGAATTCCGACAATGTGGTAGATGTAAATGAATTAGAGTTCAACTTAAGAGTTGGATTTTAATAATACAATATATTATGTAAATAGCTTTGACGAAACAATGAAATAAACCAAATTTTTAATTTAAAAAAAAAAAAAGTGATATACAACCATAACGTAAGTTCGAATTCACGCGTTACGTGATTTATGCAAGAAGCCTAACAAAAATTTCAAATGTTCATACACCTTTCATACTCATTGACGGCACGGGTTGGAAAGCACAAACACTCACAGAACAAATGTATGGAAAAAAAAGAACGCTTCCTAATTTCCGTCAACTAGGGGATTTTAATATATTAGTAATTCTAGCTGATTCGGCATTCTCCATACTTCCTCAACTTCAACTAATGAACTGAGAGAACTGCTGTTTGAAAAAAAATAAGGAATATGCTCAAGTTATGTATTTTATTTTGATTTATTTTTAAACCCAATAATCAAGAAATGCAACGTTTCAACTCAATCACATAATTTCACTTAATTTCTAAAAACCAATCTTGAAAGCATGCTCACGTCATCTGTTTTTACAGGAGAATTCAAGTAAATGGCTGACAACCAAATTTGGAAATCTTTTATTTCTAGATTAAAATGTACGTAAATTATTGCAACGCCTTACGGTGAACGATATTTTTGTTTTACTGTTTGGAGCAAAAAGATATAAAGCTGATTATTTTCCGAAACGTGAACAAGTGACATAAAGATGTCCATGCGAGAAGTATAGATATTCTAGGTTAAGGTTACAAATTTCTAATGACTGTCCTTGGGCTTTATTGACAGTCATCGCGAGAGCAAGACGCATAGGAAATTGCAGACGTTTGGAACCAATGCACGTGACGCATACCATAACGCATCGAACCTGTAGCAATTATTCCAATCTGTTGTTCCGTTCTCTAAGTAAATCGTGACATACGGACACCAAATCATTTTTATGCATATAGATATATCAATATGCTCATATATGCTCAAATACACAGTAAGTAACGCAACATCGACCCCCGTCGTTTTTTGTTTGAAAAGTCAATTTTTAACGAAAAAAAATGTTTTTCAGATATCAGTAAATTTCAACGTTTCATGCAAAAAAAGTTTGAAAAATTCGGATTTCATGGTCTCCCTCTGGATTGATTTATTGGTTTACAAGTATTTTATCGCGCAAATCCACATTTCGTGTAAAGTCCCGTATGAAAATTCCAGATGGTCATCTTCATTGGCATCCTAAACCATACGACGATAGAAACCTTGTATTCCGAAAACGAAAAAAAGTTCCAGAAAGTCGATTTTTGACTAAAAAAAATTGGAGATGATTGCGATTTTTTGACGCAATTTTTGCTGCGTACACGCATCAATCGCGTAAAAAAAGAATTCAGTGTATACGTTTCATCAAACGGCTGACGATCCACGTTAACGATTCACATCACTTATCTTATTTCTTAACCCTTCTCACCTTCCCAAGATAATCGCAGGAAATCCATAATGTATAGGACAGGCCTTCAATTCCCTTGACTTTTAAAAAACGTGGCCGGTGTCGTCATTGACTATTTAAAGGTCGAATCGCTGGAAGTAGCACAATACCAATGAATTATTACTCCAAAACAACATGCAGTATTTTGATTGCAATTTTGCTGTTTCAGGTCATGGACAGCAACGAGGATTTTTAGTTTTTCCAAAACAATACTTGGAACTTGAAAGTTTGTAAAGTTATATTGGTGAACCCGAGTGCGAACCCGTGAAACATCTCAGTGCGAACCCAACAGTTTTCGGGTTGAACCTAGTACGAAACTAGATTGAAACTGACTGACTAAAAAAACGATTTGACAGCAGTTAGGTTGGAACTCGTGCGAGCCTAGGTTGAAACTAAACTAAACAAACCGAATTTGCTATTACTAATATTCAAATGATAGGTTTCCTTTCTTATCATCATCTTCCCTATTTCTCTCATAAGCTTATTCAAAGCCTAACGAGATTGACTAACGATATCTCAGATAGCACCGGCGCTAAAGTAATATCCTAGATAGACAGTGTGACAGTGTATTTCACTGATATGCCTCGCTTCACTCAGATTTCATTCCCATTCCGAATGGTTCTGTTCGGCTCGGACATTTAATTTGGACAGTTTCCCGACTAGCGCAACAGATTATTAATCAAACTGTATGTGTGCAGCATGAAGCTCGTACCCCAGAATAGTACTGGGAAAATTCTATCGTATCATGTATCGTGCTCGTGCTCGCCCAGCGAATCCTTGTTAGATTAACTCGAACGAAACAGAAACAGCGGTTCGCTTTTGTTTTTGTGTTCTCCACGAGCGGATTTTTTCATTCCTCGATTGATCCTTCAGCATCGCGTGCCAGGATGAATCCGAACGAATATTGATTACCACCGACCGACACCGGGCGCCTGAGATTGAACGCGTTGCAATGTTGCGTTCTGTCTCTAATCACATCTACTACCGACAGCCCGGAAATCCGCGTTGCCAAGGATCGAATGCGTGTCCACATTCCAACGACTATTAGAGTTTACGCCACATTCTGGTGTGCTCCGGTGCCCGGATAACTCGCAAATGCTTGTGACCAACCACGTCGGACACTGTGTTCGCATCGTTGTTGATACCTGTCGACGAATAATGCCACCGACTGGCTGACTGGATGGGTTGGATGGTGAATTCAACGGACGTGTTCCACCGGGTGGCACTGAAACCCAGAGCGCGTATTCACTTCGACATATTACGAGTCATTTGCTAGGCAAAACGATGAATTATTGATACGGAATTGGTGCAATTTTGATGGACCCCTCACGACATGAATATTCAATGGTCCACCTGTATCGATGCTGCTCCGAGCTATTTATTTCAATCGTCTCCGGTGCCACATCGCAAACGCGGGGCAGGGGCGGCGAGTGGTATTTCAAATTAAATACAGCTTGGAAAATGTTGCCATCTGCTAAATGCTGAATGGGAAATGAAAAAACAGTCGGCATAAGCACACCGGTCTTCAAATCGTCTGCAAATCAGACGAGGGAGTACCAGAGAACTCCATAGTAAACAGAACGGTAATCAAATCGAACTTTGCTTTCGTTTGATGTGCGCTTTCATCGTGGGGAAAGATTTTTCTTAATTAAAGCACGCTGTCCGCACCCTGTTGACGATGGGTCTGTCCCAGGGAGAAAAAAACCGCATAAATATCGTTTTAACATTCTTGTGTATTTTTACAAAACAATCTCATTGTTATTTTTCCCATTTATATCACGTGAAATTAATTCAATTTTTATCGTTTTATATTTTCAGGTAAACAAAATAATCATTTCTGTGGAACGAGTGATGCGGGTGTATTTCATTTTATTTGGATCGCATCGCATATCCCAGCAACATCTCTGCTGAAAACGACGGAATCAGGTGTACGTGGTTCATCGTTTATCCATCATTTCAATTTTATTCTTGGAATGGTAATCATTCCGTCGATATCGTGTTCTCAGAAGAAAGATATCGTATTTGAATAAGATCTGGCGATATGAAAAATTCCAGGTTGCTGCTTGTTTCCTGAATTCTCCAACAAGTGTTCCGAGTGTTTTTTTTTGCTGCTAAAGGTGTTTCTCGTGGGAACCGTTTGAATACATGGTGAGATTCTGCTTCGAAATGGAATGTCATAATTGTACAAAGTCATGTTTTTTCGCGGAACACAACATAATCCAAATTTCCGTATGTGCGGCTGATATCTTGGTTTTCAGCTGTATGGAAGTTTTGATCCTGTAAACACGATTTTCTTCTTAACATCATTTCATTTACCATAACCATTTGTATATATGTTGTTCGGTTATCAAAAGAAAAAATACCAAAAACGTAAAAATGGTTTAAAATGGCAAACCAAGTTTCACCATTTTTGGAATATCGAGCAATTCATTCCGAACCCTGAAATCTGTATTTTGAGTAGTTAGCTTAAATTCATACGTGTATCAACACATGTCGGAAGAATTGTCGTATTGGGAGCATCATCCGATCCAACGAGGAGTAATTTTGGGGTTCGACCTACGATTTATGTGATTAGAAACGAGAGTCGCACCTCAGAAACGTAAGTTTAAATCACAATATTGAGTATTTCACCATTTTATTATATCTATCAGTAGTCTTTATCGGTGACCGGTTTTCCGGAATATTTGTTTCACCTTATTTCTCTTTAATTGATTGGTTCACGGTGCGTTGGAGGTCCCTTGAATATTATTTTATCAACTGAGTAGCTGAGTAGCTCAGGCTCACTGAAATATTTTCTTCCGTTCCATTCCATTGCAAAATATTGAAAATTGGTCAAATTTGAATTGAAGTAACATTTCTTACTTCTTACCTCTCTTCCCTCTTACCTCTCTCACTCCTCTCTCTTCTCTATCCTCTCTCTCTCCTTTTCTTCCTCTGGAGCTTAGTTCTCTCTGCACCTGCTGCTTGATCTCGTCGACTTGCGTTTGGGAGAGCATATTGTTGCGTACAATCGCTCTACGCCTCGCGTTCATCGCGTTTTGGTCAAGCCTCCCGACGAACTCTGGATACGCTTCCTCGAACATTGCGAGTATTCGAGGGCGACCGCTCATGTCCGTCTCCAAAGCAGTGCAGATGTAATAGGCGCGGATCACGAATTCATTCATTTCGTGTGTCCACATGATCCGTCGCCTAGTAGTACCCACAAGTGTGGACGACTGTCGTCTGACAGTCGCAACACGCCTCGTAGGCGCAGCGTTTCGTTGGTGATGTCGATGGCTGCTGTTTCCGTGTGGCGGTAGCTCTTCGGGTTGAACCCGGCTGGTGGCCCGCTCTTGCACATCGCCCTCCAGCCGCTGGCCGCTCGCTCTTACGCCCGTTCCAGGACCAGCTCCAGTTCGGGGACCCTCCTCGGGTGATCGCATTCGTAGTATTCGTCTTGACCTTAGCTCCATTGTCTGGGTGTATCTCCTTTACCCGGGAGACAGCGGGTTGGCAAGGCCTCCATGACCCGGGAGGCCTTCCCCGGGAGAGATATAGCGCTCTGACTCGCTCGCACCTCCTCACTTAGCCACTTTCGACACCCGTTCTCGGAGCCAAGACCAGGTGTGTGTTTCCAGTTCACGCCCGATCTAAAAATGTCGTCATATGATCTTCGTGGAGGCGTGAGATAGGAACATTTGAGACCAACAGGTAGGCTCCTACCCTAGTGTTGATCCCCATTTGAGAACCTTCTTCCTCTCTCTCCTTTTTTATTTTTTCTCTCTCTCCTTTTTTTATTTTCGTCTCTCTCTTCTTTTTTATTTTTCTTCTCTCTCTCCTTTTTATTTTTCTTCTCTCTCCTTTTTTATTTTTCTTCTTTTTCTCCTTTTTTATTTTTGCTAATATAGATGTGCTAACTTAACAATGTGTGTGATGGGTTTTTTATATTGAACTTATATTTTATAATTCGTCTTCGTGTGAATTCTTCCGAAACCCTCACCAAGAGTAAATCTTATGACGTATAATCAACAAATAATTTCAGTTATATTATCCGTTGAATATGAGACACTTTTGCCATTGATGTAATAAATGTGTAATTAATGCCAGCAATGTGTATCCGAAAAGATCAGCACTTTTCTCTTTAAAAACAACTACTGCAACATAATTTAAACCAGTAGTTACTCAAATACTGATTTCTGTGGGTCGAGATTATCAGAACTTTTCGCTTTAGAAAAAAAAGATTTTGTCGCCTGAGACACTTATGCGATTATTCAAATAACATGAGTCACTTATGCAAACAATAGTTCTGATACTTATGAACAATCTTTTCCATCACAACGAAGTGTTACAATGGCTAAATTCTGCTGTTATGATGATTGTTTCACATTCCTATGCATTCAACGCACTATGCGTTGCCTTGTGTGGGTGACTACTTTGTTTGATACTGAGTACCGTTATCTATTACTCATAGGATCACCGTATTGATCCGTGAACAGGTTTACTAGACATCAAGCTTCGTTTAGGAAAAGCATATACCAATACTTGGTTGAGTAAAATATAAGATTAGCATGGTTTCTTGCTGTGGTGGCTGAGAGCAGACAAACCACCAGAACGGTAAAAAAGGTATGGTGGCTGAGAGCAGACAAGCGACCACAAAGAGTTAAACCTCCAAGATTTAGGACTGAAATTGTGCAAAAAATGCAGAAAGAACTAAACAGAAAAATAACGGATAGACATTTAGTAAAAAGAAATTAAATTTGAAATGAAGTATTTTTCGTAACACCGTTTTTCGTATTTTATTTTTGGGTAGATAAACATGTTTTCAACAATTTTGATAAAGATTACGCTCCGATCAAACAAGTTGTTTTGTTGTTAGGATTTTTTTTTCAAAGATAAGTCCCCAATACGAATAACCTTTTATGAGAAATAAAAACGTAAGATGTAACGGAAAAATAGAAAATTTCAAAACTTAGTATCCAAAATGTTTGCAGGTATCGATTGTAAATTTGTAATTCATTTGAAACAAACTATTGAATAAATACAAAATGGAATGGATGGATTACCTAAACGAAAATCCCGCGTTCTCAATGGTCGTTTGGCATGAGGAATCTGTGCTTCTCAAACAGAGCTGTTAGATCAAACACCTGACGGAGCGAAAAGATACAAGTCAGTTGTTGTTCCTTGCAACTTAAACAGCTCAATCCATCAAAACTATACCGGGCGAGATCATAATGAGATGTAATGTAATTAAACGAGAAGTCAAATAAGATGATTTCGTAGTCCTACATCATCAATGCGGTTGTGTCTTGGACGTCACTCTTCTAATTTTACTTTTAATTTTTAATTATCAGTAATTTAGAGCAATATATTATGTGTTTAGTGTTCTATATGTAGCCCATTTAATTCAAACAACTTGTTGTAGACCATAGTTTCATCAGACATGTAATTTTCATGTTATTTTGTAATTTGATGTTATTCTTCATGAAGAAATTCTTCCAGCTTCTGAATGAGTCTTTGAAAATTTGACTCAACTCCCTAGGCTCAGAGAGAAGATAACGGTCGACTTCACCTAGCGAACATTAAATCGTAAAACCTATGCACATGCTATATCGCATATAAATTGGTATCAAAACACAATTGTATAAAACATCAAGTATTCATATTGTGTATCTTAAATCGAATAAATTCAAAGCCACGATTTTCTATATGATTGCTGGATTAAGAACCATATCGGTATAACAAGTATCGTAATATCGTTACATAAGGCTTTATACACGTATATAATATGACGGTTAATAATTTCGCCTCACTTTTGCATGTATATGCCAGTTATACGCATCATATATCACCCAAATGTGTATTGAATGTATGTTTATCGCCTTCAATTTAGTCATTTTATACGATTTAATGATTGCTGGGTATTCATAAAATTTTATTGATCATTTACTCTATATACATTTATTTATTTTCTCGACCGTCAGCATGGGTACGAAATACTGTATGGGTACGAAATACAGGAAACCTGTTTTTGTGCGATTCCTCATTTGTGTAACTGTTTAGGTTAGGTTTTATTTGTGCGATTAGTTTGTGTGGTTCATGACCCGATGTCACAATAAAATCGCACTAAAAGAGTCGCACAGACGAGGAATCACGCAAAAAGGGACCGCACAAAAACAGGTTTGCCTGTAATAGGGGTTGTGGCTACAGAACGACCGCGTTTTTGACGTGGGACTATCAATTGTCTTTTCTTCAATTCGATAAAAAATATCACTTCGGATATCATTCTTGACTGCAACGGAAGTTTTTAGTAGACAATTTTGAATCAGCTCAAAATGGTTGATTCATGATTAATATTTGCCCTCGCGAGAACAATACAGTCAGTAAAGATGCCGCTATCGCATGAACCTTGGACAAGTCAAGAACAAGTTTATTGATAAAACGGCGGCCGTTTGAAAAAAAAAATGTATTTTAAAACGTTTTTTTACGTTTCCCGATTTTTTAATAGAATTTGAAATGAATTTGAAAATATATAATATTTTACTGGTGAACGACATGAATCGGTTCAGTAGAACATGAGATATCATGTAAGCCAGTTTGAAAACACTAGTTTTGAGAAAAACGCATTTGAAGTTAATGGTTCTGCCCGTACTTTCTAGGGTAAATTCTTGAATGCCTACACTTTAGAAATATGAAGAAATTTTTTTTTTGATGTTTTTTTAATTTCTCGACTAGAATACTGGGTAAAAACTTTCAAAATTTTACGTTATATCGAATTGTACGTTATATCGGAGCATAATAAAGAACTCAGAAACATAGCTTATATTACTTTATAGTGTTGTTGTTTGGGTAAGGTTAATGAATCAATTCAACTAGAAGACGAAGCTAGCCTTTCTCATGATGTTTCCCTTCGTACTGTTTATTAAAGATTGATTCATTTAGAATTTGGCATCACAAAACCAGTTGTATTTCGGTATTGGTTAATGGTATAAAGTTCCCCTTTGCTACCTTAAGGAATACTGTTGACTTCTCGCTGGCTGGTGCGAGACCGTGTATTCGAAATCATGAATGGCTTTTTTTTCCAAAATATATATTTTGGAAAAAAAAGCCATTCAATATTCCGGGAGTTCAATATTTCGACAATGTTTGCCTTATAACTATGTTAGTAATACGTAACCGATTACTCGCGGTTGGCTCGAGGTTAGTATTACAAGTGTTTTCGTAATTGTGATGTTGCTGTCTCCAATGCTCTGTACCTGTGTCCGACACGGGATACTTCCTATTAGAATGCAGCTGACCATTATTCAGCAACGCCCCCTAGTCTGTACCCCATATCTAGCGTGGTGCGTCTTCTCGACTCGAGGAATCCAGGAGAGAATGGTCACTAGCCGGTGCAAACATCAGCTTGTGTAGAGTTGTCATGAGCGGTACAACCTTTGGCTCTTGTTGAATCATCAGTGGACTGCACAACCTTTGGCCCGTGTATCTGTAAAGAGTGTGTGTATGTATTGCCGCGACTAAGTAAAAGTTTATAGATCGGATAGGAGGGATTTGAAACAGGGACACAACGAAGGAAACATCATTAAACGTTGACATCGGCGTTTCTGAGGAACAGGTATAGATGAAGTAGAAGATCAGGATCACGGCTACCTAAGATATCCCGGACGGGGATATCCGATTGTCTGCCTTTTGCTCTCATTGCTCTAGAGAGCTGAGAGCGAGCAGCATGGAATCGGATAAACGACCAGACAATATGCTCGATGTCGTGGTAGCCATCGCCACAATCACAAAGATTGTTTGCTGCGAGCCCAATGCGATAGAGATGCGCGTTTAGGTTGTAGTGATTGGACATAAGCCGAGATATCACGCGAATGAAATCACGACCTACATTCAATCCCTTAAACCAAGCTTTCGTCGAAACCTTAGAGATAATCGTGTGTAACCAGCGACCGAACTCATCTTCACTCCACATGCGCTGCCAACTAACGAATGTGTCCTGACGGGGAATGTGAAAAAATTCGTTATAAGCAATTTGCCTTTCAAAAAGTGTGCCTTCTGAAGCGCCCACCTTAGCTAGCGAGTCCGCTTTCTCATTCCCCGGAATCGAGCAATGAGAGGGAACCCATGCTAAGGTAATCTTGAATAATTTTTCGACCAAAACACTCAAGAGATGTCTTATTCTTGTTAGGAAATAAGATGAGCGTTTATCAACTTTCATTGAACGGATTGCCTCTATTGAGCTGAGACTGTCTGAAAAAATAAAATAATGGTCGATGGGCAATGTTTCAATGATCCCTAGTGCGTAGTATATCGCACCCAGTTCAGCGACATACACGGAACAAGGATCTTTGAGTTTGAAAGAGGCACTGGAATTTTCATTGAAAATGCCGAAGCCAGTGGAACCGTTTATGAATGAACCTTCAGTAAAGAACATTTTATCAGATCTAATTTTCCCATATTCTGCCGAAAATATCGGCGGAATAGAATCGGAGCGTAGATGATCTGGGATTCCATGGATGAATGGCTTTGTTTATATCAAATAAATTGCGAACAAGCGGACCTTAAGTTAAAATATTTTCTCACTTCATTCACTTCATGGTGGAATGATGGCACTGCTATATAGAGATTGTGCCTCACCGCTATAGTATATTATTTCGAAATAGATAACACGCGGCGCGTAATCTCAAAATGGGAAAGTAGGGGCAGCGTAGTTATTTTTATTAGAAATAATAACGAACTGAAAAAAACAAGGGATTATGAGCCCTTATATAAAAATTTTGAAATTTATTTCACAATTCAATGAAAAAGATAATTTTTACTAAAGTGTATTTTTTGCCTGTTTGATGCGAATCACTGCGTCCATTGTTTTGAATTTTTGTGGTATGCCTCAATTAAATTGCGTATACCTTTACTAGCGCTACGTGATCACCATCAACATCGCCAAATGATTGATAATATCTTTAAAATTGCTCTTCAACGTGATAACGCGATAATAAAAAAACCATAAATATCTCTGATGAAAAGAAGCATATTCAAAAGAACCACTTTAAAAAATAATTCTTTTGTGGTCAAAGTTGTAGTTTTGTATGATTTATTCATATTCACTGGTTTCCAGACACAGAGTTCGCATGATTTAACGTTATCTGCAACAACATTAGTAAACTCAAGTTTTTTTTTGTTCAAGGACAAACACTCATTTCTTCCAATACTTTTCCAATAAATCACGCTCAGGAAGAAAGTGAACTTCACGGAATACTTTTCAAGGATATACGAAACAAAACAAGACAAGGCAAGGAAAAAAATCCAACACAAAAGTTTCCTCCAGCTTTTCCTCCGAAACCAATCCCACACACCAACCATTTTCTTCTGAACTTTTATTGCGGCTTCTATTTTTATTTCTCATCGCTTCCACCGCGAAATATGCTCGGCTGATAATTGTTCGAAACAATTGAAACATTCTTCCGAATGAGCGGTCTCAGAGTTTTAATCAAGGGCTCCGGTTGGTCTCCAACAAGTGCGAGCGCCTTCTGCAGCGAGAAACCATTCGGAATTCCGGAATTGCTGTCAGTGACCGAGACACGCCCAGCCGATAATCGCACTTGAACCCCGTCCTCCCTCGCTCATCATCGGGCAGGCAAAGATAGTTTCCTAGCGATAGCGATAGAAGCAGAAGAGTTCTGCTTTCAAGTATACCACCCATATTGTCGCACTTGCCGAAAGTGTGGTTCGGTTGGATCGGTCGGGAACAGTTGCAACTGGCGAATTTTGAACGGAAGGACCAACAACAGAAGAGCGGAAAGTTTTATCGATAACATCAGTAATTGACCTAACTTTCCTTTGTTTTCTGCCGAGCCACAGCTGGTTTGTGCTGCTGTTGAGGAAACTCAGAGAAAAGGCGGCTCGGTGCGTTCTTCTGGTAGCCTCTAGTGATTGTAATGGTTGTTGAACTTATTATTTGTCTAACAAAATCATAAAATTACGAATTTACAGTCTTTTAGTGCTGTCTATAAGGTAACTCCGATCATCAGCGATGAAAAATAATGTATTTTACCATGAGCGATTATCAGCGATGAAAAATAATGAATTCTACCAGAAGTTTTTTTATTTGTTTATGACAAAATAAAAAAATATTTTTTTTTAAATTACGCTGAAAAAAATATTTTAAAAATTAAAATTCATTTTTCTCAAAAACGTATTTTTTAAATTCTCACCATACCTCTCACGCTAAGGGTCACGACTTCAATTCTCACTCCCGATATTCGGTAGGAAGGTATGGAAGGTAGAAGTGACGAACCATCCAAAAGTGTTGAAAGTCACTATAATAGAGAAAAACACATCGGAAAATGGATTCTTTTACAGGAACAAACAACAACTTTTTCATGTTTTCTTTGAAAAATTTCATATAAACTAATCCTAATTTCGTTTAAAGTCAAGATAGATTTGACAAAGTTTTATCAAAATATGACCTTTTGTCGAAGACGTCCACTTTCTATCTTTCATAGTTTCTGGAATACAGCCATTCCATGCCAAACCGATATAGTGGTTCTCAGATTTTCGTGAAAAGTGATAGTTTTGTTCTTTATCGTAGAACATTAGATCTGTATTTTTTATTTTTTTCAGTAGGGTGACCATTTCCATTTGAAGTTTGTCCGAAAAATAAGCTTTTTCCTCTTTTTTCCAAAAATGACTTTTTTCTGAAATTCATAACTTTTGAACTACTAGACCGATTCAGACGATTGACAAATCAAACTAAAGCCAAAAAAAGTACTACGCCTGCAGAAAATTTGAGTTTTGTTCTCGTTATTATTGATTGTATTCGTTTTTTTTTGTTTTCATAGTCTCGGGACCAAGAGCGCTATATTTTTTATATTTTTTTCTGAAAAGCTGAGGATTTTTCACATAACATAAGTCGAAAACAGAGAGGCGTTTTTTTCGTTTTTGAGTTATGATTTTTCAAACTTAACCGATGGTCCAAAAAATTATTTTTTGCTTTTTTTCCAAAAATGACTGTTTAAAAATTTATTACTTTTGAACTACTGGACCGATTCAGATGATCGATATATCAAACTAAAGCCAATAAGCTAGCCTTTTTCGAAAAAATGACACATTTGCCAATTAATTGAATTCTAGTCGCTTACATCCAGTCGATTCGTATAGAAATATTGAACGAAGACTGAAACCATGTTAACTTTGAAAAATCATAGCTTAAAAAAGAAAAATAACAGATCTCCGATTTTTGGATATGTTATGTAAAAAAAGCATTCAAGAAAAAATATAAAAATATATAGCATCCTTGGCCCCGAATCCATGTAAACTATAAAAAACAAATACAATAAATAATAACGAAATCAAAATCCATGTTTTTTCGCAAGTCTAATATTTTTCAAAGAAGACTATCTAATTGGCTTTAATTTTATGTGTCGATCATCTGAATCGGTCCAGTAGATCAAAGGGTATGAATTTCTGTGTTGGATAAAAGAGGAAAATAAAATTATTTTTCGAACCATCGGTCAACTTTGAAAAATCATAAATCAAAAACGAAAAAAACGTCTCTCTGGTTTCGACACATGTTATGTGACCAATCCTCAGATAATAAATATATAGAAAAATAATAATAATATATAATAAAGATAAGATAATAAATATATTTAGAAAAATAATAATAATAGATAATTAAGATAAGATAATAAATATATTTATAAAAATATAGCGCCTTTGGTCCCGTGACTATGGAAACAATAAAAACGAATACAATCAATAATAACGAGAGCAGAATTCGAATTTTCTGCAGGTATAGTATTGTTTGAAAAAAAACAGGTAATTGGCTTTAATTTGATGTTTCGATCACCTGAATCGGTCTAGTGGTTCAAAAGTTATGAATTTTAGAAAAAAGTCTTTATTGGAAAAAAGAGTAAAAAGTAGATTTTTCGGACAACCTTAGAATGGAAATAGTCACCCTAATGAAAAAATAAAAAATACGGGTCAAATGTTTTGCGATAAAGAACAAAAGTACCAATTTTCACGAAAATCTGAGAACCACTATATCGGTTTGGCATGGAATTGCTGAATATGTATATGGCATTTTCGTTTAGACTCCTGAAAAAATAATGTTTTACTCGTAACATTTTTGTGTGAAAATTCAGGTGTTTGACTTTTTTTTTGACAAACACGTCTTGTTTTGAAACGGATTTTTTTTTTCATAGTATGTTAATCGCGATAATTTATACACTAAATATTAAACAGTAATACTAATTTTTCAAATGTTACATAAAAACATTGTTGTTAGGGTAACTCTTTTCCTGGAGTAGTAGCCTTCTTCCGATGTATGAGTGACTTGTTGGAAATTGTAAGGACTACTCATATATTTTGTTTTTTCAGAATTTAAAAAAATGTTTTTGAGAAAAATGTTTTTTTTTTATTTATTTAAAAAAGTAATAATTATATTTTTTTAAATTTAAACATCGATTGCACTATCCACTCGCTTCCCATTGGTTTCGCGAAGGTATGGATATAAAAAAACAGTAATTTTGATCACCCTGAAAAATTCCAACGGTCGCTAGTTTCGCGTAGCCTTGAAAAGAACCAATCTGAAAACATTAAAATTAACTTAAAATTGAACTACGATAGAAATCGCAAATGACATTTCTTTTATACTCTTGCCTGGTGAAATTTTTGCGTAAGGGTGGGTTAAGCCTCCAATTTATTGGTCTCCGAGGTGCACTTCTTTCCTTTGATCATTCTTTTCATTCTTCTTCGATGCCAGCACATTTGATTAGTTTATCTTTTTTTTCTATCAACGAGGGTTTAAACCATAAATTTCATTTGCCTCTAGCCTTGAAAAAGACCTATTTGAAAATCAATCAATGGATAGTTTCGAGATTGAATCCACGGTTGAATCGTTCGGGTAATAAACGGACCTATGTAGTCCGTTCTGCGTTAGTTAATCACCAGTGTCATACTTAGGGGAGCAAAGAGTTGATTTTTTTATCTGCGCAAGTGAGTAGGCTTAATAAAGTTAAAAAAAATATAAAGAACATAACGTGTTATTTAATTTTTCAATATAATAATGATTGACGTCGACCTTCCGTAAGCGTAAATTGTAGCTTGCTCGTAACTGGCAGCGTGGAAAGAGCAAGTTTGCGTCCAAATTGTCTACTACTCAAATCATTCTCATTCCTCCAACAAGTGCAGTGTGTTGTGTATGACATGAAAGGCAACAAGTACCAACGTACAGGAGGAAAACAGAGGAGAAGGAATGGTAATCTAATTAAATTTTTTATGCGATTTGGATTCACATTAAAAAATATTTTTTTTCAAAATTCGTAGCAAAAATATATTTTTTTAAGCTAGGCGTGTTCGAAGGAACAACTTCAATCTGTATAAATGCACACACACAAACACAAACCCAAACACTCACGAAATGAAATCATCGTCTGCTGTCAGATTCAGATTTCCATCCGCCGGAGAAACGGGTTGAGAACAATTGTGTGTAATAATGTATCCGTCTCAAAAGAAATTTAATATTATATCGTTAAAAGTTAGAGTTTCTCTTGCTCACCCACCCCATGCCACTATCCGTTACGGAATGACACGTATAGCACTCGAAATTTCCCTTCCTCTCCGCCACCGTCACCGAGGAGCACAGCAAGAGTTCATGTTACGGGGACTCACTCCAAAATGATAGGGAGCAGCTATTTAAGGTCGTTTATTTTTCCCAGAACGGTACTAATTCATAAGTGAGAAACTTTAATTAGTACGATAAATATGGTTTTAATTTTTTGTTTTATGGTTCAACCATTCTATGGCTGGCAGATGTCTTTGGGCCTCCGATGAAATTTGTGTTGTTGTTCGCGTTCTCCCCATTTTTTTTTTAAGTTTTCCCTCGTGAAGATGGGATGAGAGACAACGTTCTTCGTGGTGCTCGATGCTATATGGATGATGAACATCACAAGTGGAATCGAAACTAGATGTATTGTCGAAAATTTGCTAAAATTTCAAAAATGTGCTGAAACTAAACAAAAAGCATCGTTATTTACATTTTGCAACAATACGACTGGCCTGAAATATAGATGTCTAGTTTTTTTTAATAAATTTAAATGAACCATAGATGAATGATGTTTGCCACAGTTGTGGCTACATTCAAAACATTATTAAAAACTATAAAAGACTTCTTCTGGATTCATTTATATATATTTTATTTTTTTTTTTTTATCCCATTTATTTATTTTAGGCTCATTAGCATTTTAGCTGTAACAGAGCCGAATTTTAATCGTGTACATGTCACATGGTTATCATATCTATAAATATAGCACATTACATTACATTACACAGTTGCCATTCGCCAGTATTCCTTCTATACCATTGCATATGGTACATTTGCACAGTAGCCATTTAGGCGTAAGAGTATTCTTTCTGTTCTTCCATTATCTACAGTTAAACCACCGGACAGCGGAGACAGTTGATTGATCATTGTTGAGTTATTTATAGAACAGCAGCCCGATGTTTCTTGCAGAGCAGAGCAGTTGTATGGATGAATCGATCTAATTTCGACCGTGGATCGATCTCCATCGCTGATGATTGTTGCGTGGACGTAGCTATTCTGTAACAACACAAAGATGGTCAATGAGGGCCCTGAGTTTTGAACTCAGGATCGATCGCTTACTAAGCGAACGCACAACCAATGTGGCTACGGAGACCCCCAGTATATTTTATTTTATATATTAAATATATTTTTTTAAATATTTTTTGTAGAAAATTTTTTCATTTTTGAAGTGGTCATCAGTTTTAAAAGAGGAATTATTAGGTTGTAATGACACACATATTCTAAACATATTGTGCTGGAGAAGTGTCTGAGGGAATAACTATGGAAGGAACGGTAAATTCGAAGTGAATAAATAAAATCACAAAAAAAACTAAACCAAATGGGAAACACATTCCAAATTCAGCTAAACCTAACAGACAGTTTTTCGAGCTTCCCGCTGCGGAAAAAGCAAACAAGCTATCAACGGTACGAGCATTTGGTCAATTGCCCATGCAGAAATTTAGTTCCAATTTATCATATTGTGCTACTGCCTCTCCATTCCACCCACTTCTGCAGCATGAAACATATTTTCGTGAAGTTTTTGTCGGTATGGTCGCACCAAGCCATACATTTTTCCCCGCCACCCAAAACCAATTTTCCTATCCGTTGGATGCAATTCATTTTTAATAAACAAAACACTCAAATGCAGCTGCTTTCGCTTTCGTTTAAAAACTGTATATGTGGGTATATGAATGTTTATTTAGGGTAGTTCTGTCGGGACGGCGAGAGAAAGCTTCCCCACCACCACTTTCCGTAAGTGAGATGCAATTTTGCATATGTTGTGTGTGATCAGAGTTAGCAAGAAAAAAGAAATGCATATCGAGTGGAACAGCATATGGCTGGAAAAAAGTAATGAAAAACATTCCATTTCCTGAATGAACGCTGGTTTTTATTTTCTTTGTTTACTAGAATTAAATTCGAAAAAAAGGTGTATGCCTTTATGAATATTAGTATAGCTCGGAAACTATTGCTTGTATTGGTTGTAGAGAATAAAAAGTCATGTATGACATAACCTTATTAGTTACATTTGTACACTATTTTATTCACTGAGAAAAAAAAAGAAGAAAATTGAAACAAAAAGCAATAAATTATGAATAATTCAAAAACTGCCTTTTTTCCTTCGTATTTGTAGCGTGAAAATTTAAAGCCGTATTCGAAATCTCAAAAAAAAATCATTAAGGTTTGATTTCTCAGATCTTTCCGAATATCTCAGATCTCGACTATTTACAAAAACGATGAAGTAATATGATTGTAGTGGTCAGTTTAAATCATAAGACGCTTCAAAATGGACATCCTAAAAGCATTTGTTTTTGAGATATTTCGGAGTTAGGTTCTTTTCTAATTATCGATAAATTTTTTACAACTCTCTTTGAGCGAGCAACTGGATTGAACGGTTCACAATAAATAGGGTAAAATGATTCAAACAACATTTCTTAAAATTTCATTTTAGGTTTGTTTTATGCTTTTTATGGTCTATATCACAGTACTGCTTCATTATGGATTTGTTTAGAAAATTATATTTACCTTTAATATTTTTACGCTATGGATGTTTGGTATTTTCCCATTCGAAAACAGTTTGGCTTCTATTTTATTCTCTGAAATGGAATAAAAAGTGTTATTTTTGTGTACGCGGTAATCATTCATCTCTGTTACCAGATATTGCTCCATTCTGTTCGTATTCTTCATGTGACACATAACAAAAGGAAACTTTTTTTAAACATTCATTACATATCTGGTTAGCTCGACCGTATAACACTTCTGACCTACCAAAAAATCAAGTTAGTGGAAGATAGGTGCAACTTCTGCAACACACATCCAATCATCTTGGTGTCAAAGATTCAGTTGAGAAAAAATATCAGACATTTTAAAAACCTATAGACTGAAGAAACGCGAATAACCCATGGAAAATACGACTATAACTTTTTATCTAAAACTAAATATAAAATATTTTGGATACAAATGCTTTCAGGAAGTTTATTGTTCATAGCTTAATTTTTTGGAGTTTCACTGTTACTCGATCACTAAATTCTTGAAGTTTGGTTGATCTTGAAGAATTTCTCTAAATATTCGCATCTTGGAAACGCATTTTAAAGTTTTACATCGACTTTAAGTTTTCACCCTCCGAATATATGAAGAAAAAACTAGAAGCGTTGTGTCCAAGACATGTCTGCGTTGTTAACGTAGGATTACGAAATTATTTTCGGCGAGAAAATATGAAAATAGAAATGTAAGAATGAAACTCTGTAGCACAAATATTTGGTAGGACCGGTGAATGAATGCTTGGACTGGGTGAGGAGCCCGAACGATTCGCAAAACAGTAAAGCAACTATACGCCAATTTGAGCGAATTGTAAAATTGCTTCTCAGTATTAACATGTACTGTTGATTGCTAGCTGTCTAGAGCGGCACTGAAACACTGAACTTATTGAATACCCAAGTAGTTTTACAGTGTTTCTTAGTAACAGTACATGTCCAACGCTTCCAATAACATCATTTTCCAAAGAAATAAACAACAAATTATGTTATGCAGTACCTTTCGCGCAACGGCAACAGAAAATCCGAACCGAATCGTTAGTGTAGTGGTGGCGGCGGAGACAGCACCGACGCAAAACGAATTTTCATCTTTTATTTTTTATCGAAGAATGAAAACCGGTTTAAAATTTCTTTTCATTCGAGCCTGAAATGCGTTGCACTTTGCGCCACTCTCAACCAGGATACAATGCACGAATTAACGAAAAATTGATTGATCGATCGGGGAAAAGCTACCTATAAGTCATTTGAGATTCATCAGTCATCTAACTAACTTTGAACTTACACCCCATTACAGTAATGAAGCAGGTAGTCCTGATCGCAAAAAATGGATTTAGAATTATTTAAAGTTTAGTGTTAATTTCTAATTTTTTCTCAGTGTATATTTTTTTCAACATATTAATAGTTTCCTACAAGTGGCTCTAATATTTTTTTTTTCTATACAAATAACAGTTTCCGATATATGTTTTTCTAAGTGAAGTTTACATCAAAAAATCTTTCCATTCGTAAAAAATAACCAGTTTCCAAATGAAGCGTTGCACATTCAAATGAATGAGAGACACCCAAGTTTTGCCGATGCGTCATTTGGCGTTGAGTTGATGTTTATAATAGAATATATCCCAAAAAACTACTAAAAAATACTTCTCTGAATTATCTATGTATATTGTGAAAAATGCTGAAAAATATTCACAGCCAGAAACTCTGTGCTATTAAAAACTTAAAAACATAAAAAATTATCAAATTAACATATATTGATGAAATTAAGACTATTTTGACATTACATTAATTCGTATGATGTGATCATAAGGCGTGAACAACTTTGGAAGGTCGAAAAACAACGGATTTTCTTGATTTGTTTCGGATGTTAGAATTACTGTAGGGTATCGGGACATTTTGATGATTGGCTGTGGTATATATGAAGATGAATTTTTAAAAAATTTTTTGGGTGCTTATATAATGATTATTATGCTGTTGACAGCTGGGACAGCTGGGTACGTTTTCCTAAGAATACAGGTCGGACTCGATTATATACAGACTTGATTATATGCAATTTTAGACTCGATTATATACAGTTCGTAATTTTTTTTTATATTTCAAATATGACTTATTTCAAGAGAAAATTAGAGAAATAGGTCAACGTGAAAGTGCATGTTAATTGGCTATTACGAGTACAGTGAAATAAAAATCGTGATTCTGGTAGATTTTAGTTGAAGATTTACCAGGAATTGTTTTAAAAAATATTTCAGCGAAATTAATAAAGGTAGAAGTTTGGTGTCAAAGAAGAAATTGTAAAGAGGTTAGAGAGCTTCAATTTGATTAAACATATGCATAAAAGGATTTTTATCATCAAATATGATCCTCTATCACATTAATGGAATAATTAGGATATTTTATATGAGAAAGGCATTTTATAACCTTAAGGGGATAAATCAAAAATAAAGTTCTTCTTTTATAAACAAAAACGGAAAATCTATTTGTAAGTGGTTGAAGAATCTTGAACGAGAATTGTGTCTGAAAATAATTGATATTATAATGATGAGTTTCAGTAGAAGTACTAGGAATTTTATAGTTAAGGGTAAATTCAACGAGGTCGATTAGAAGATCAATCAATGAATAGTTCTGCGATTGGACTCATGAACTTGCGCTTAGTAAGAAAACGTGAATGTTTGAAGGTATTGATAACAAAAAAAACAACTTTTGGGTGGGACGAAGTTTATCGGGTCAGCTAGTATGTGTATAAAAAACAAATAAATTTTTTTTTGACTCGTATATATACAAGATTCGATTATATACAGTGAAAAGAACTCAAAGACTGTATATAATCGAGTCCGCGCTATAGCTATATTCTGAAAAGAGGGCCGATCTGGTTGATGTTAAAATTAATTATCTAAATTGTCACGTAACGGGTTTTGAAAATTCAAAAGATAGCCATTATGGCGGCCCATCGAACAAACATTTTTTTTTTTCAATAAAAATTGCTATTTAAAAAATCATTAAAAATAGAAAAATTGAAATATGAAAAAACGGCTTCCTAACAATTTAGATAATTCATGTTTACATGCTGACAAATCAGCCAGATCGGTCCACTAGATTCTGATAAAATCGTACCACCAGCTGAAAAACATGATTTCAAGAATAACGCGTTTGATGATTCATACAGTATTCGTGCTTCTTCCTTTGAGGTGACCCCATAGTTTTTGCTATAACTTTCCAATGAGATACCAGTACCAAAAAATCCTTACATCTCGGAAACTGTAAGCCTCCCGAAAATTAAAAAAAAATCGATTTTTTTGACTTTACATTGTGGTTTAACATTATAATTTTCTAGAAAGTTCATTCTGATACCTTTCATTTGCGGTAGAAAGATAAAAAAGGTAAACTGTTAAAAAACTAGAGGTGGGTTGTATCTATGATATAACCGCAAGGTGGACGTAGGACTACGGTAATCATTTGTTTGAAGTTCCATTTGAAACAATTCTCAATGAATGAATAAATGGATATTTTGAGAATGTACTGGATGTTTTTCTTGTAAGCGTGTTAGTGGATGAGTTTAAGTTTTATAAGCGTTGAATTATAATTGATACTGGAAAATTTAATAAAATTCGATTCTTTTGAACTGACTGAAAAGGGGCAAGTTAGATCATTCTACGCCCGCTTCACAATCATAACTAAATGGATTTCCGAGTAAGCACCCGATTATATATAGATTTGTGAGCCTGTTTTCAAAGCCATTCATGAGTTTTTAAATATTTTTTCGGGTCAATGAGTAAAAAACATATAGCTCTCAGACATTTCATCGTTCGAATAAAATGATTACCATATCATACAAATGGAACACAAATTTCTGCATTACTCGAGAATTGATCAAGTAAACGAAACTAAATTTGGCATGTGGAGGTTTTAGCGTGCAATAAATGTTTTTATTGTGGTTAGATACTCCTCTCCCCTCTCTTAGGGGGGAGCTGCCATGCGAATGGAATACAAATTTTTGTATTACTCGAGAACTCATCAAGTAAACGAAACCAAATTTGGCATGTGGAGGGTGCAGGGTGCAATAAATAATTCTATGGTGGTTAGATATTCCTCCCCCCTCTCTTAGGGGGGCTGCCATACGAATGAAACTCAAATTTCTGCATTACTCGAGAATTAATCAAGTAAACGAAACCAAATTAGGTATATGGAGGTTTTAGGGCGTTAGGGGTTCTCTAAGGGGGGGGCTGTCATACAACTGAAACACAAATTTCTGCATTACTCGGGAATTAATCAAGCGAACGAAACCGACTTGGGTATATGGAGGTTTTAGGGTGCAAAAGTGTTTTCACGGTGGTTAGATACTCCACCCCCCTCTCTAAGGGGAGTTGCCATACAAATGTAAGGCAACTTTCTGCATAACTCGAAAACGAATCAAGAAAATGTCAAATTTGGCATGCGAAGGTTTTAGGGGACACAGAACGTTTCTATGGTGAAAAGACACTCCGCCCGTCTCTCTAAGGGGGAGGGGCTGCCATACAAATGACGCATACATTTCCGCATAATTCAAGAACTGATCAAGCAAACGGAACTAAATTTGACATGTGGAGGATTTATGGGGAAGAAACATTTCTAAGGTGGTTCAACACTCCTTCCCACTCTCTAAGGGGGGGCTCTCATACAAATGAAACACAAATTTCTGCATAACTAGAGAACTAATCAAGCAAACAAAACCAAATTTGGCATGTGGAGGTTTTAGGATGCAATAAATGTTTCTACGGTGGTTAGATATTCCTCCCTCCTCTCTTAGGGTGGCTGTCATACAAATGAAAAACAAATTTCTGCATAACTCGAAGACTAATCAAGCAGATTAGTCTTGCAGCCAAATTTGGCATGTGAAGATTTTTGGAGAACGTTTCTATGGTTTCTATGAACTTGCGCTTAGTAAGAAAACGTGGATGTTTGAAGGTATTGATAACAAAAAACAAATTTTTGGGCGTGACGAAGTTTGTCGGGTCAGCTATTAATATATAAAGTTTCAGCCAATTCGCAGCTTTTTTTTATTGTTTTCTAATTTTATAGCTATATACATATGTATGTATGTCATCATCGTTGCGTTTGCATTTTTTGCGTTTGCGTTTTTTTTAGTAGAAAAGCGCCTACTGACTTGGACTGACACTTACAAAATAAGATAATAAAAATTATGTGGTTTGTTTTCGGATATGTTACAAAATGTGACTACTTCCTCATTGAATTTCTGTCTATTTTCTATTTTCTATTTTTGTTTTTTTGAGAGCTGGGACACTGATGTCGCACAAACGCTCTTGATGCGGACTGAATGGAAAGCGTATTGATTTCTGGAACAGCATCAGATTGAGCTTCTCTACAGTTAACTGGGTTTTTCATGTCGGCGATGCTCATATACATTTTCGAAAGATTGCAACTATCACGCAAAGTATTCCAAATATGTTCAACAAACCTAATTGAAGATATTTAATGCTAAGTAAGGACTCATATAAAATACCATCCGTGTGAAATCTCGCAAACAAAACGAACACCCGCGCGCGGTAAATCTATTTACGGTTTTTCGCAAACGTGAGGCTACGCTACGCTGGAAAGGCGCTAGAGCTCGGCGAGGAGACCGATTCACATTTGCGCTGTCGTTATTGAATTTATTACGCCTAATTCCCACATTAGAGGCAACCTTTCGGCTGCCGGTCGGCCACCGGCGGCGGCGCGAGCAAAATCGTGCATCATAAAGCGTAATAATTTCCGCTAATTCGCCGGTCGTGTGCTCCCTAACAGTACTAAATCATTCCGCGCCCATATCGGTGCAGAACTTTGATGTTTGTTATGGAGAGGTAATGGTTTAGAGCGGAAACAGAAAGAGAGAGAACTCCAACTCAAATACCGCCGGAGAAGTCTTGAAGTTTTGTGGAAGACTCGTTTTGGCCGCAAGAAGTTTCCCAGATTCAACGCGGTCCGCGCAGAAGTTTTGATGATAACTTTTTATCGCTCTATTCCACTGATCTCAATCATCATCCACAGCTTTGCGAGAAGACGCGTTAACTGTTCTTTTAGCGGGATTCGGAGCGAGTCGATCCGCTGTGGAATCAAAATGCTAATAGCGGAGAATTTGGTTGGTATAATAATATAATTTCGGGACAAACAATGCGGAATCAAGATTGTCAGATTGTAGAAGAGATCAGTGCAAGAAGTCAGAGCCAAGAACGGGTGAACACAAAAGAATGAAAAATGGGGTAATTATCAAATTATCGGATTTATCAGACGACTCTTTGGAAAAAGTTTATTAGCTATACCGAATCGAGCTGAGAAGTCTTCCACGTTGAACTTGCGAACGATGAAATCTAGGATTAGACCACGAACGTATCACTCAATGGCCAAGTAATATACATCAGTCGAAGAAGAGGAAATAGTAGAGGTATAATTTCCCCATATGATGTAATGGGTACGAACGTAGGTGTTCCAATATTGACATCAAAAGACAATTACACTATTTGGTTTCTGTCTTCAAGTTAGCTTTTACATGTTGTGTCATATACTCAGGGAAAAAATCCGTCTCTGACGGAAAAGGGTTTTTTGGTCAAATTTTTTGTAGTAGTGCCAATGATCTTTTTTTTGCTGCTCCCGCGAATGACTCTTTGGTGGCTGAAGGGAGCTGACGCGAGGTTTGGCGGCATGTGCAGATGGGTGAAGGTAGCGAAAACGACATAACGGAAAGCATAAATATGTATATTATTACAGTAGAACCTTGATTATCCGCGAAAGCGAGCTCCCTAGTAACCTAGTAACCTTCCCGAAATTTGTCAGTGGGTGGTAGAATCTCGCTTTTTTGTACTGTTCATGGCTTTCATATTATCCGATCACTGATGTACACGACCTTGGATAGATGGATAGTTCAATAATTTCTGTAGGGGAAAAGGGGGGAATTTGAACCACCTAAGCAAATCGCCTAATATTTCCGAACAAATATGGTCCAAATAAAAAATGTCACATTGTATACTGAGCTACACTTGTTTTCTCTCAATAAATAATGTTTAATCATTATATAAAGCTTCAATCTAAAATAAAAGAGATGATTTTTGAACATTAAAATTTGATGCGGGGTGATTTGGTACAGTGTGTGTTTCATCGAAAAAAACATACTTAAGTTTATGTAAAGTATTTTGGGATAATGTTACAATCAGTAACAATATTTTGGGATCGATACCAGTTGTCTGGGCTAGATTCCAGACCAGAAAAGTTGGTTTGACACCATCTCGAATTCTGCATGAATCTTTTCACTGTTGGTCGAGCATTTTTAAACGCTTTTGATGCTTGGTCAAAGAAAATCCGTTCTTGATGGCCTGCGTTGCTCTTTCAAGCTCCTCCTTCTTCCAACGTTGTCTGTCCATCCTCTTTTTGTAATTCAGCGGCATCTGGAATCAATTAGACTAAAGAAAAGTTTCAAACCTGTAGGACCAATTCACCTCACAGAAACTTGTCCTTGTCACCCCACACAACACGCAAAAATTAAAATGCAATTAATTTCATTCATTGTTATCAAACTTACAGTTTCGCTACATCAAATTGTTCCTATTCTGTAGGCGAACAGAACTGTACAATACACAACGGGAAATTTGTTTAATTAACGGGAAAAACCTTAAAACCACTATCGGAAAACTCACATTTTTAAACGGTTTTATTTAGCTTGCCCTGTAATCTGTAACGTGTAACGTGTTTGTCTGTAGCGCTGACCCACATTAATAGAAATTTGACCCCCTTTCTGTTGTCCGATTGATCTAAAATTTGGAACACACCTTAATCTCTGTAGTCATTATAAAACTGCGTATTTCATGATCTTGAAAATCCAAGATGGCGGCCGCTACAAAATGGCGGATCACATATTTTCTTAAAACCTCATCAATATGGGTTTTCCAAAACCTATTCAATATGGGTATCAAATGAAAGGGCTTGACTAGTATAATACGGTTATTTAAGAAAAATGCAAATCCAAGATGGCTGCCACTACAAAATGGCGGACTAAATATTTTCTCAAAACTTCATTAATATGGGTATCAAATGAAATGGCTTGACTAGTAGAACACGGTTATTTATGAAAATTACAAATCCAAGATGGCTGCCACTACAAAATGGCGAACTACATATTTTCTCAAACCCCTATTATTATGGGTATCAAATGAAAGGGCTTCACTAGTAGAACACAGTTATTTATGAAAAATGCAAATCTATTATGGCTGCCACTATCAAATGGCGGGCTGCATATTTTCTCAAACCCGATTAATATGAGTATCAAATGAAAGGGCTTGAATAGTAGATCACAGTAGATCATGAAAAATCCAAATTCAAGATGGCCGCAATCACAAAACAGCCAATTACTTTATCAAACGGTTTTATTTAGCTTGAACTGTTCGTATGTATGTTTGTATGTCTGTAGGGTTGTCCCACATTAATAGAAATTTGACCAATAGGAACTGACCGAATTTATAAAATACCTTTATCTCAGCTGTCATTTTAAAACTGCTTATCTTGAAAAATCCAATCTGGCTGCCGCTACAAAATAGCTGATTCCATATCATCTCAAAAAAATGGTTGATTGAGATATGTGTATCAAACGAACGAACTTGATTTGGAGAACACACTATGTATTTTCTGCAATCCACTCAATATCGGTATCAAATGAAATGTTTTGACTGATAGAATACAGTACAATGGTTTTATTGTAGAGAAATATTCCAATAAAACAGATAATGTTCTAAAAACTGGAAAATAAAATAAGTAAAAAAACTTTTTAAGTTAAGCGGTTTAATTGTGATTAAACATAATAATGTACTAAAAGCTAAAAAATAATTAGGCAAGTAGCAGTTAGCAGCTACCACACCTCTCCTTCATTAGTCTAGGGCATTGATAAGACTAAAATAAAATCGTGGGGCACGTTGGATTTCCATTATCCACAATTAGCGACTTCATCATATGTCCCACGATTTTATTTTAGTCTTATCAATGCCCTAGACTAATGAAGGAGAGGTGTGATAACTGCTAACTGCTACTTGCCTAATTATTTTCTAGCTTTTAGTACATTATTATGTTTATCACAATTAAACCGTTTGACTAAAAAAGTTTTTATACTTATTTTATTTGACGATCAAAGTGCTTGCTGTGTTTATGCTACCGTTTCCCTCTACTTGAGAAGTTTTAAGAAAGTTTTTTTTACTTTAGGTACATACGGTTCAACAATAGATGGAAATGACATTATAGAAAATCCAAGTTGAGCCGTAATTTTTGGGGTGTTTAAGGGGTGGTCCAAATCACCCTATATGACCAAATCACCCCGTGTTACCCTACTGATAAAACATAGTTGTTATGCTAAAATATCTTTTTCGTGTTTGTACCTCATTTTTGATCCTTTATTGCGTTATCCGCGATTTTCGTTTTACGCGATGACATTGCCCGACTATTTCGCGAATAATCGGAGTTCTACTGTATGTGTATTGTTTATGCTAGCAATCATGGTTATGATGGTCGAGACTCGCGTACGATAGAAATTGCGGCGTATTTCTATACTACAGGTAATTAGGGTAATTGCATGTACATTGGGAGACTAATGATGGTATATGGATTTCTTCCTCCATAACAGGAGTATTGGATGGTCATGCTCATGATTCCCGATTGTCTGAACATTATTTGTTCGAAACACGCCTGAGGCAATGGATTCGATGTACTCGTTGCAGAGTGCATCTGTATTAACCAGAGTACAATAAATATCCACGATGAATTTGAATTTGAATTACCTTTTTCCCATCGGTAAATTGAATTAAAAGTGTGCGATGAACTAGATCATGATTTTCGTCTGCAAAATGTTTAGATGTTGTTCATTCATTATTAAATACCTTAGACTTCTATAACAAAAACACATTATTACCTGTTTAAAATTCACAATAAACCAATTATGTACATTGTCACCTCTCTCGCCCCAAGTGATTGAATTTTAATATCATAATTTTCATCCCTCACCTTAAAATCTTTAACCCCAAAGCTGCCGCTTATTTTTGCGGTTTCCCAACAATTCAACACCGATTAGCACGCCATAAATCGCAGCAAAGTTAAGCCGCGATGGAATGAAGCATCTCCGCTTCCTTCATCCCAGCGCGATTACCATAAAACGTAACGATGATGCGAAGAAACCTTTCGCGTGAACAACAGCAGGCAGCTATGCTCCCTCTTAATGGCAAAAAAGCTCTTTAAAACATATAAAAAGTTCCACCCAACCGCACATACATTCATCCCCTCAAAGCTAGCAACAGTTCCCCTTTGATCGCTGTGTGTACACATGAATCCCGGTGCTCGTCACCCACCTTTCATCCTCTTTGATGGAGATGATATTGATCGCGCGGCGGCCTCTGCGAGCTCTGATAGGCGCAAAAAGGTTTCCGAGTTTACGTTCGGGACACATCAAACTAATATCAGATTTATACTAAGGGGAGGGGGATGTGAAAATCACAAGAGCTGAGTTCGGACGATTCCGATGATGTTTTGCGGGGGCGGCTGTAATGCATCTCTGTTTTCGGAGAGCATCTCTGGGAGAAGGTCGGAAACCACACGCTGAAACGAAAAGCTAATGATTTGTCTTCCGAGCCTAGCACTAATATGCTCTGACGTATCGTAACCCCATGATAGAGGGAAGAGGGTGGGTGTGTTTCAGGCTAGAGCCACTTCCAACATGATTCGAAGAGCTTCGCTCGAACGGATATAGCGGATAACGGATGCTGCTTAATTAACTGTTCCGAACTTCTATGGTAGGGATTTCCTTCTGAACAGAAACGCGGTGTGACAACACAAAGAACCAAAAACAAATGAAGAAATTAGCTAATAGGAGATACAAGAGGTAATCACGCGGAAAAATGTTTTGGCATGTTTTGTGATTATGTCCGAGCAGAGTCACATTTTTCCTAAAGAATCGTTTAATTAATCACCGCGTTGGTACATCACCATGAACGAAGGGGAACGGACACCCAGAGGTTCAGAAGGTAATGATGTAAACCAAATCACATTCCCCACAATATGCCTATAATGTGTCTCTTATACTGATGCTATAGTGACCGGCTTAAAATGATATTCGCCGTCAATATATGTGAACACTTGAATAAAATTTATTATTTTCCAAAAGAGTTATTGTTTTGGATTTATTTTGCTGGTAAACTAAAATCAAGGTTTATTTTGTATTATTGGTACAGTTGTTTTTTTATTGCAGAAATATAAAAGATATATTCGACTTTTTATCAAAATCTTTTTATTATAGAATTTCAGTATCAACACATTTTGTTTTAGAACTACAGGTCGGACTCGATTATCCGGAATGTTAATTTTTTTTCACTCCGGATAATCGAATTTTAAAAATAATCGAATCAAAAATTTAAAACAAAATCTCTCGGTAAACGTTAAATAACTATGATTTGCACTGATTTATTTGTATATTGCAGTGTCGTAGCCAGAAATTGGCGAGCGCTCCTTTGGGGTAGGGGAATGTTTTGAAAATCGAAAAAAATATTCATCGCCTTGTTACATCTCATGGACCAAAATATTATTCAAATGGTCAAGTCCAAGCACAAGCAAAAGCCTATGCGTGAGCTTCTTGGATGCCAAGGAGAATTTGAGGACATTGTGAAGCGAATCAACATTAGGGATGCTACGTTTTGGGTAACCGAGACTTGAGACGAACTACCGAAAAGTCAAGGAAAAGGCTGAGATCCCGTTGTCGAATGATGAAGAACGCATACTTTCGGTGCTGCTTGATTGACCAGGACAATACCGTACACGATGAGGATATGGAGTTTGAGGCCCTGATCGACTGTGAATTAGTCAACATTGTTTTGCATCCAAACACATATTTCTACGTTGATGAAAATTCGTTTTCGACAGTCCAGGGTGCGAATGCTCCATCAGTTTTGGAAATATTGATGAAGATTTTATTTTATTTTGTTTTATTTTATTCAGTTATGATTCATCTGACATCTGTGGTCTTAATGAATAAAATATCTACACCTAGGCTATTATAAAATAGACGAAATGGACACCCTTTTTTTGAAGCAGCAGGATGTCTCGCCGAAATCGAATAGGTCCTCCACCAACGTGAAAGTTCGGATCATCGTTGACAGCGGTTCGTTGTATCCAAACAAGGTACGATGGAATCTATTTTGCAGCAAAGATCGCTGACGAAGAGCTCGGTGACCATCACGAAAGTCCAATAGTGAGAGTCACTGAAGAGAATCAACTTCTCCATTCAACAGCTATGATACGTAAACCGCTTGTTGTATTCTGCGCCTTCTTTCAAGGGTGTCCAGGTTTAGAAGCTTGCATCGATCCGGGTAGGCAATGGATCGCGCCGAGGTACATGGCGCAAGGCCAACCGGATGAATCTACACGCTCTATTCTCAAGGTCCAGAAAACTACATTTGGTGTTCAAACAACGGAGATAAAACCTTCGAGATAAATCCGAACTGTCGGTTAGCCTTAGCAATCATTGAGGTTTAATGAGCGTTAAACGTCAATTTTGGATCCAGAACGACTCCAAGGTCAGTAACTTTTTCAACCCTACCAAGCAAAGCACCGTCGATGCAGAAATCAAACAGCAGCGGGATTTTCGAACGATGGAACGTCATAACGGAGCACTTCGGTACGCTGATGATAAGTTTGTTCGAATGGCATTGCAGATGATCCAAGACGTGACAGTTTAGCCAAAAGAACGTTGTGGTCGATCCTATCGGAAGCCGCCTTCAGATCGGTGTAGATATAGTCCGAAAATTGGGTTTCGAATGAAATAGCCTTATGTGGAATCGGTAAAGTTATTACTTGGGCTAAGGAACACGGATTGCCATTGGAAAGACAATTTCTGCTGCGAGAATACGTAAAAATATTTTAGGGAAAAATGTTAATTTTTAATTTTTGCTTTGTTGCAAATTATGCACATTAGAGTGCCAGTGAGCGTATGGGAAAAAATCGACCTTTGAAATTTCGAAAGGGACTCCCTGCAAAATGTTGATTCCCGCGAAAAAATACCCTATACAAAATTTCAGCTCAATCGGACTTTATTTACTACTGTCGCACAGCCGCCAAAGTTTCAGTTTTTTTTTTTGAAAACCGTAAAACCACCCAAGGGGTGGGGATAGATATTCTATACTTACCTTGATGGAAAATTCAGCAAGCTAGAAAAACGGCTATGGTGGTTGATAGTATCTGCGTCGTTTAAGTTCAGCGATTCTAGTCTTAAATTTGAAGATTTGTGATTTTAAGATTTCAAAGAACAATTTTTCAATTACTTGACTACTTATGATTTGACCGTTGACCAGGTATTTAATTGCAACGAATCTGCCTCTTTTTTTTTTAAATGATTACCAGATAAACGTTAACTCATTTCGAGGAAAAAAGCGTCGAATGAAAAAAATATCGAGAAAAATTAGAAATCATGCTAAATTCGGAAATACTGGACAAATATGTATTTGGTTAATGAAGACATAAATTCTGTATCCACCTTATTTATGATTACTGATCCTGGTGATCAAATAGTGGTACCGGATCTCGAAGAAGGAAGAATATTTCACACACAACTTTCCGACAGCCAAATTATCGGTATAGTGGATGATCCATCAGAAAGGGATGAAGAAAAAGAAAGATGAAGATGATGAAAAAAGGAAGAATAGTTACAGTATCAACCGGAAAAACAGAATGCAATTCATACAAAATTTCAATACAAAATTTAAATAATACGATAGAATGGGAAGAACAAAATAACTTAAATTTAGCTACAATGTCTTTCACACAATGTCTTCGAGAAAACAAAAGAAATTGCTATGAGAAAAGCACTGCAACTATAATTTCGTTATATTATGTTATACTGTGTTGTTTTACGTGTCCATGTGATGAATATTCTAATTAATGTTTTACTATAAATTATGCATGTTACACGGAAAATAATGTTCAAATCATAATTCTGAGGGAAAAAGAGATTTTACGTTTAATAAAAATATCTGTTTCGAATATATCACGTTTCCGTTTTATCACGCGAAATTTTTTTTTGAGCGTGATATAATCGAGACTTCACTGTATCTACTGCGGATAATCGAAACCCCCTATTCCAGCCTCCTCTACGTTGAATTTTGTTCAGATAATCATATTAATAAAGTGTATTAACAAATTATTCAAAATTTTTGATAAAAAAATCAAAACTGAAATATTCCGGATAATCGAGTCTTCGGATGTATTATTTTTTAGAAATTTATTAAATGTCAATACTTTGCAAGATGGTAACTTTGCATGGAGAGTAATACAATATATGAAAAACTAATCGAGACTTCACTGTATCTACTGCGAATAATCGAAACCCCCTATTCCAACCTCCTCTACGTTAAATGTTGTTCAGATAATCATATTTATAAAGTATATTAACAAATTATTCAAGAATTTTTGATAAAAAAAATCAAAACTAGAATATTCCGGATAATCGATTCTTCGGATGACCTGTATTATTTTTTAGAAACTTATTAAATGTACACTGCAAAATGGTAACTTTGCATGGAGTGTAATACAAGAAATCGACTCTATATAAACTGTATAAAGATAATTATCTTCAGACTAGCTGTTCTCGAATTATTCTATGGGTCATGGATATGGCATGTTTACACAATTACGACACAGACAATTTAAATTATTTATTTGGATATTACAAAAAAAAAACATTCTCAGACACCAAACCCTCTGGTATCTTATATTGTGTGTTGAGAATCTTTTAGGGCGTGATAGATTATTGAGGATCAATGAAATTGAGTATCAAATCATAATACGCTTGTGGTTGAACTTTTATAGAGTTGTCTATTTTTAGTTATAGTAATTTTTATTGTCGCCGAACTTTTATTGTTGCAACCCAGCGACAGACATGTGACCCACAAACAATGGTTGCAACAAATCGTCATCTAGAAAGGCCTTTTCGAGATGAATCTGGTATTATCGAGGATACTTGAACCTTGTGCGAGAATAATGATTGTACGTAACCTAGAAATTTGTATGGCACAAAAGTTTGAATTGATTGTTCAATTTGATTCAAAGTCGTCTTTAAGACTGAAACTCCTTTCAATTGCGCATCAAAATGATCAGATGAAATTTTGAGTTTTTATTCGACCCTACAACCCTACAATCAAGTTTTTGAAGTACTGTTATAAGCGAAGAATAGGAACCCTAAATGTTAGGGAGCCTAGCCGCAATGATCCAAACTCGATGGGTCTGTAAAGGCTCCCAACATCGCATACTTTGCCACATACACGGCCCAGACCGATATGGATACAATCTATCCTATACACTATCTAAACTTAACTATAGCATGGTGTAAGGATGAGGGTTTATCTATAAATCCTCATAAAACTACTGTTCCTTTTACACGTAGAAGGAAAATGAAAATACCAGATTTGCATTTGCTGGGAACTAAAATACAGGGTGGGCCATTTAAAGTGGAAGGATTTGTTTTTGCAATAGCAAAGTAAAGAAGTGGAATTTTAAATATTTTTTTTGAAATTCATTTATTTTGGTCCAAGGAGATTTGTTCTAACTACTTTTTGATTATGATATCTCGTAAATGACCGCCTCTGGCCTTGACCGCAAAATGTGCCCTTTTTTCGGCATTTTCCATCACTTTGCCCAATGTTTCGGCCGATATGGCAGCAATTTCTCGTCGGATATTGTCTTTCAGCGCAGCCAGGGTCCTTGGCTTACCAGTGTATACCTTGGATTTTAAATATCCCCATAAAAAAAGTCAGGAGGCGTCAAATCAGGTGATCTCGGTGGCCAGTCATAATCGCCGTTTTTCGATATTAATCTTCCGGGGAACATTTCGCGCAATAATTTGGTCGTGGCAGCCGCTGTATGGCATGTAGCGCCGTCCTGTTGGAACCAGTAATTGTCCAATTCATTTTCACGAACAAATGGCAATAAATAGATGCCTAACTCTTGCGAACGATGGCGACCTGATGTCGATGGAGTCTCTGCAACACTGGCTCGAACGGCATCAATATTCTCGTCGAAACGTCTTGGTCGTTGTCTGGACAGATGACTGGCATTACCAACACTACCAGACGATATAAATTTGGCATATAATCGACGTATAGTGTTGTCTCCAGGCGATGTTTTAACTTTATTTTTATTTTTCCACGCACGTTTAGTTAACACAATTGAGAAGTTATTTTGAATGTACAGCTGAACAATTTCAGCGCGTTGTTTAGGTGTGTATTGTTCCATGGTTAAAATTGTACTGAAATGACGCCTCCAACGCGGTATGACATTTGTTAATCTGACATCTCTGTCAAAAGTTATGGGGTTGCCAGATGCTTCCACTTTAAATGGCCCACCCTGTAGTGTTTTCTCCAAAGGTGAAATATTTAGGAGTAACTCTTGATAGCAGCCTCAATTGGAACTCGCATTTAGATGAAATAATACAAAAGGCTACGAATGCATTATGGATTAGTAAAAGATCATTCGGTAACAAATGAGAACTTAGACCTAAAATGATCTACTGGATCTACACTGCTATAGTGAGACCTAGAATAACTTATGCGTCATTGGTTTGGTGGCCAAAAACAAAATCCAAGCATGCTCAAGAAAAGCTAGGAAAATTACAAACGATAGCTACAATTTCCATTACAGGAGCAATTCGTAGTACACTATCTAAAGTACTTAGGGGTCATTTAAGTATTCTAATGGAATTCAAACTAAATCCGATACTAACTCAGGAGGACTGGATGAGCAGGCAATACAACTTTGAACGACTATTCAATGTGACTGAGCCAAGCCGCACTGAATGGGAGTCAGGGGGACCTCATATTCACCCAGTATCTTTAATTTTCTACACTGATGGTGCCAGATTAAACGAAAGAGCTGGAATAATCGGTCCTGGAGTGAACATATCAATTTCAATGGGCAAGTGGCAAACTGTATTTCAGGCAGAAGTACGGGCAATTATTGAATGTGCAACAATTTATCTAAGGCGCAATTATAGACATGCAAACATATGATTTTTTCTGACAGTCAAGCTACATTGAAAGCATTGAAGTCAGTTACCGGTCAAAATTAGAGATTTTTTGTAGGTTATATCAAGCACCAAAAAAAAATTTTTTTACTTTTGCTGCAATTTCGTTCTAAGCATCCACGAAACCTACTCCGTTGTGTTTAAGTATACTTATTCGGAACACGACGTATGTTGACAAAAAACCAAGAAACGTATAAAAAACTGGCACAAACATTTTGCGGTCAAAATATTGCAGTTAACAATAGATTCCTTTTTTACCTTTTTAACTTTTATCAAACTTTTGAAGCAATTGTTCAACTTAGTTATGAAAAATGGGTCCATAATGAAATGGATACAATGTATCAATTGAATTCCAATAAGAAAATCGCGTTTTATTTATCTTTTTCAGTTTTCCGTTTTATATTCAGAATTTGTGAGATCCTAATCACGAAACGGTGTGTTTGGAATAAAATTGATGCAATATCAAAAAAGTTCGGTGTCAAAGAACGAATACTACATGAGAGTTTTATTTTGGTTGATCGAAATATTAATGTGTATTATGTTTTTCAGGGAAAATGATAAAAATTTCAAAAAATCACTAACTTTGAAAAAAAATACTTCCTGAAATTTACAGCCAGGGTAAATGACGAATTTAATGCCGACTCGACTTGCCGTTGGCAGCACCATCTTAGTTAGCAGTGAAACGTTGTGAGTGTAAACACAGGGGTCTTTTAAGCAACTTTGCATACTTGAAATATTCAAAAAAGAATTCGACTAATTTTTGGAAAGGGCGTTTTTTTTTTAAAAAATGTTAGGCTGTCAAAAAAGTCCTGCGGTATTTTTTTTTTAATTTTCATTTGTTCATAAAAATAGTTACAATCATCTGTTTTAAGTCAAATATGAGCCGTTTTGTTCGATGACTTGTTCCCAACGAGATGCCAACTTCATAATACCCCTGTTATAGAAGCTCGCTTCCTCATTGGCAAAAAACTCGGATAGCCAATTTTCACAGGCCTCTTTTGTGGGTAACTTCTGACTACCTAGCTCGTTCGCCATGGACAAAAACAGGTGGTAGTCATCTGGTGCAAGGTCCGGACTATACGGCGGATGCAAAAGAACCTCCCATCCGAGCTCCCGGAGCTTCTGGCGCGTTACCAAAGAAGTGTGTGGCCTGGCGTTGTCCTGATGGAAGACAATGCGGCCTCTGTTTACCAAAGATGGCCTCTTCTTCATGAGTGCTACCTTCAAGCGGTCCAGTTGTTGGCAGTACAGGTCCGAATTGAGCGTTTGGCCATAGGGAAGCAGCTCATAATAGATTATTCCTTGACAATCCCACCAAACACACAGCAGAACCTTCCTGGCCGTTAATGAGGGCTTGGCCACCGTCTGAGCCGCTTCAGCGGGCTTCGACCACGACCGTTTGTGCTTCACGTTGTCGTAAGTGACCCACTTTTCATCGCCAGTCACCATCCGCTTCAGAAACGGGTCGATTTTGTTGCGATTCACCAGCGATTCACATGCGTCGATACGGTCAAAGATGTTTTTTTGCGTCAACGTGTGTGGCACCCATACATCGAGCTTCTTTGTGAATACAAGCTTCTTCAAATGGTTAATAACGGTTTGATGACTTATCCCCAGCTCTTGGCCGATGCTACGGCTGTTACTATGCCGGTCTTTCTCGGCTAATTCAGCGATTTTGTCGCAATTTTCGACGACAGGCCTTCCGGAGCGTGGCGCATCTTCGACGACCTCTACACCAGAACGAAAACGTTGAAACCATCGTTGTGCGGTGGAAATGGAAACTGTATCGGGTCCATAAACTGCACAAATTTTATTGGCAGCTTGAGATGCATTTTTGCCTTTGTCATAGTAGTACTGTAAAATATGTCGGATTTTCTCTTTATTTCGCTCCATATTTGCGACACTATAACTCACGAACGACTTAACCAAACAAATCACTGGCAAGGACTATATTATAGCGCGCAAAAATACCTTTCCAACAAGCTATAGTATGACTCGATACAATGAATACAACTAGAACTACGCGCTTACAACGACACCTCGCGGAAATACCGCAGGACTTTTTTGACAGCCTAATATAACTCAAAAGCTATAATACCTACAAAATTCTGGTCAAAACTTGAAATTTTCAGAAAAAAATTGCAATTTTTTTTTGAAAATTTACTTGCTGAAAAAATCATTTTCCTCAAAAGTGTATATTTTTCAAACTTTCAAAAAAACATACGAATAGCCCTCACAACTTCCAACAAGTCGTCCATACATTGCAAGATGGGAACTTTTATAGGGAAAAGGTTTTTCTAACAACAACTTTTCCATGTTTTCTTTGGAAAAATTACAACTAAACCTACTTTTGTTTAAAGTCAAGATAGCTATATAGTGTATCCGACAAAATTTTAGATCTCATTAAAATATGAACTTTTGTCGAAGACGTCAACTTTATATATTTTATAGTTCCTGGAATATAGGCAATTTCTGTATAGATACCCCTGGAAAAATAATGTTTTACCTGTAACATTTTTGTGTGTAAATTTTCGCGTTTGACATGTTCTTTACATGTTTCTACATAGAAACAAGTTCGCAGGGCATACAAATCGCGATAATTTATAGATAAAAATATTACAAATTAAACATTCATAGTAATTTTTAAAGAAAAACATGGAAAAGTTGTTGCTCGATTTTTTTTTCTCAGTCCCAGCCAGTAGTGACATCCTTCTGACTTTGCATGGGCTTTTTACGACCCTAAATAGTGGTCTTTGTAATTTAGGGGATACATTTAAGGCTATTTTCTATTTTAGAAAAATAAAATGACATACCAAATTGCGCCATCTCTTATCGGAAGACATAAATAATGGAACGGTCTAATAGAATCTGTTTCCATGAATTAGAAACAGAGTCAAACCATAATTCATTGAATGAAGTCGTGCCAGGTTTGTAATCGATTACGATTACGGTTGATGGCGTCACTTTTTTGTTCCTTTCAGTTCAGTTTTCACACGACAAAGAAAAAACCACCCCCTCCTTCCCTAAAACGGCCCAACGATCAGTAACAAGATCCGAAATAAACCGATTTCCCAAAAAAATAAAACACATTCAACCGATATTCCTGAGAAACTCTGTTTCGAAACATCCGACAAATTTTCGTGGTAATACGATATGCTTGGCACGAGTTCAATCAAGAGTATCGTGCTCACTTTTCTATTCTTTCACTTTCTCCACGGTTGCGGCCTCTCCAGTCGATGACGACGACGACGACGAGAAGCCGTCGGAACCGTCGAAACTGTTCGAAAGATCGGTAGCAACATAAACAGAACGGGTGGAAACAAAACCCGGCTTTTCTTCCGAGAATAAATCAGCTCTGCTTTTTTTGGGTTTGCTTGCTGGCCCTATGCTGGAACGAAACCGACAGCAGACGACGTCGGCTCTGCCAGAGGAGAGTGGTGTATCTTATATTTTGACAATGGGAGGGGGGGAGTGGCTGTGGCCGCGGCTGTGTAGGAAGCTCTTCTGTCCCAGCCGTGGTGGGACACTTGATGGATTGTGGATATCGGGAAGTATTTTTTTTTTCGCGTTCTCTATCTCTCCGCTGTTTGGGGAAGTATTTGTAGTCTTTGCGTGATTCATGGCAGACATCGAAAGACCGAAATGGAAAATAAACAGTTGATTATAATTTGTTGGAGGCTGAATTTTGTTGACAGGCAAAATTTTCATTCTTTTTCGAAAGATCAACATTTGCTCTGGTGTGTGCAAAAAGGCACACCATTGTGGGAAGTCTACCGCTTACTGTGAACGAATGAAAAAGAAACAGTGTATAAATGCGGTGTTGATTGTTTTTCAAAGTCGTATTTGGAATATTTGATTGTTATTAGAAGATTAAACGAGCATACAATCCATTCAAAAAAAATTAATTTCCCCAAACAAAACGTCAATGTTTACTCATAACACAACACTCAAAAGAACCTATCCTATTAATATCTTCAAAATAAAAAGAATCAGTTAATGGGGACCACCCTCCCCTATCATTCTACAAACTCGAAACTGAGTCCAAACTAATCTCATTTACTATATTATAAACGCTACTTTTTTAATGTCACAGGAAGAGCCGTTGTTCTTGAAAATAAATAATAAGGTGCCATTCATTTTTGTCACAGACAAAAATAATTCCCCACTAGAACAAAGTATTTGTTTGTTTGTTGTATGTGTTTTCTTTTCGTTTATGTTCTACTCATCCGTTCCACCCCAAAATCCCGTTAACAAAAGACATTTGTTGCAAATACACAACCCCATCAATATCTTTTCCATGAACATGTGTTATATAAAATCACAATGAATTCCACTAAGAAAAAAAACCTTCGATTCCCCAAACACCCTTTGTTGATGTTTCATCAGCTGGTTCTTTTTCTGGTTAGCCTAAATGCTACATTTCTCCCCAGCTTGTTGTAGACTCGCAAACTTCCCGATTCACTAACCCCTCAAAACAGCTACCATCAACCTCCGGTCCGTGTAATGCACCCAACGATGTGGGAGCCCAATGATGATTCAGGGAGAAGGTACAGGAAGATGGATTGAGCGCGTTACACCCCTCAAGAATTCGGGCGACACGTGTCGATGAGTTGCTTTGCGCTAATTGAAAAGGGCAAACGAACGAAATAACGTTTCCCTAATCACCTCCACTGCACTTAGTCAGCGGTTTCATTCGTGTATCTTTGAGTATCCGCACAGTTTCCTCCGGGGGGACATTCCGACTCACTACCCTGATGGTAAATCACGATGTATCTCGGATGGGTGTGTGTGCGGTGAGAGGGACGATACGGTTAATGGGATACCGAGAAGATGAAAAAAACCATCGTTTCATTGCGATCCGCTGTGAGAATAGCCGCATCATCCAGCTTTCCACTCGATGAAGATAGAACTTTACGACCGAGCGTCACGGAGACTAGATGGTAACTCAATGGTAACGTAATGTCGTCCGCCGTAAAAATGAAGAACTCTGGGGGCGAATGGCGCACTTAATTTATAGGTTGATAAAATGAGTACATAAAGTGAAGTTATTCCGAATAAAACTGTCAACCGTCACAAGTGATGGCACGCGTTCCGTTGATCCATTTGGTGTTTGATGTAATAGAGTTACGGGCTAGGAAACAGCAGAAATGCGAACGTGGTGTCGGTATTGTCTAGACGAATTATGTGGGCTTTGGAAGGGATTTGTCACTTCGAGTATGTTGCACCTGTCCGGATAGGACCAGAAAAGTCGTTCCAATACAAATCTTTCCGACAATTCATTGGCTTTTTATGAGGTGTTCAAGTTATATAATTTGTTTTTTTTTGTTTCCTATCTTTACAGGTGAGTCGTCTATGCACATCGGAGCTATGAAACAGAACCCTAGTAATTACATTATTTTGTATGGAGAGTAATGTAAGTGTTTATAAGTCGCTTTGGTAAACCAATATGGAAATTTATCTATAAAAAAACGATTTTATTAAATTTATTTTCCTGAGAACGGCTGTGTTATTTACTGAGATGCAAGTTCAAAGTTTCGAAAACGAGAGCGTGACACTTGAGGTACAAGGTTTTCAGCGTTAATACCACTTTGATGACTTGTCGTTGGCTGGGAGCAAAAGTACTATAAATGTTGTGCGTTCTCTGGTCAATCCCGTTTCTATTTTGCTACTGTTTTGAACGGACGTGCAAATTATTCCACCTTAGAATACATTTCCACAACATCCACGGAAGAAACATAGAACAGGTCTCGCATTGATGGACAGAAGAAAAATATTCAACTAAACGTACATTAGCGGTTTTCGTATCGTTAGGTGGAGATTTGTTGTGTACGATTGATTCACAGTAAGCATTGTTGATTTCATACGTTGTCAAAGATAAATAGGTGGGGCGGAACATATATAGAATCGCCTGTGGTGGTAGTGAGTGTCCAGAAGAAGAGATACCGGCAATAAGGACACAAATCTCGTATATTGTGCTCGCGAGAACAAGAATGAATTGTGTATCTACCATCTTCAGTTGCTCCCACATACACTCTGTCCAACTTCTATAAGACCAGATGATGATCTTGCTGCTTTGTGTCATTGTGAACAAACAATGCTTCAATTTATATTCTAGTATGTAGGTATAGGTGACTACCATACACTGCATGATTTTCATATGTGTGTGTGCAAGCGCTGAGCGTAAACGAATGTTTTCCTATTTTCAACTGTCAAGTTTCTACAAGACCAGTTACATTTTCCGTTGTTTTAGTTGTTTTGATCAAATAAATCTGGAAAATGCCGAAGTGAAAAGTCCTCACAGAGAGAGAAGAGAGACAAATCGATTCATTTCACCAAGAAAATTGTGATTTCTGAGAAATTTCTCGTCGGATTGGACGATCCAATCAAGTAGTGCTCAATTTTTTGGCGAATCCTCAAGGATACAGTAAGAAGAAGAGAGTTCCACGTAAATCGAAGCTCTCTGACCGGGATAAGCGGGAAATAGATAGAACAGGTTCGAATACCTCACAACCGCATGTGCAAATAAATCAATATTTCAACTACTTAACTGCTCGGGTGACAACTCAGCAAATTTTGGTAAAAAATCCCCACATAAAGAGGACTTAAATTGATAAAACTCCTCATCTTACACCATCTCACCTTGGAAGACGTCTGAGTGTTGACAAAGCTCACAAAGCTCACATGGACCGACAGTGGGACATGGTATGTTGTGACAAAAAATGTTTCCAAAAGAATACGTTTTGCTATATACCATAACGAAGAGTTCTTCAGTGTATAGGTTATCTTCATTGACGAAAACAAATTCAATTTGGATGGTCCTGATGGTTTCAACGGGTACTGGTGTGATTTACGGAAGAAGGAACAGTATTTTTCAACCAGGAATTTCGGTGGAGGCTCGTGCATGGTTTGGGCGGGATTCTGTGCAACCGGAAAGCTCAAAATAGTTTTCACATCATTCAAGGATTACACACATGTTCTCTACACACAATCCTCTCTCCTACTGTTTTTGCGTGGATATCGTCACAAAAAAAATCACATACCAGCAAAACAATGCTTCTATTCATACCAGCAAGTAAACTAAGCAATGGATTAAGTCCCAAAAACCTAAATTTTTGGACTGGCCGGCTCGCTCTCCAGTCTTCAATCTTGTTGATAATCTTAAGGGGATCCTTGTACGCAGAATCTACACAGAAGGAAAACATTACCCTTTGATTGGAGAACTCAAGGTCGCAATTTCGGAAAAATAGAAAAATATCGAGAAATCCGTTCAGCAGAATTCGGTAAATAGTATTCCAACATGAATTTTCAAGGCTATTAGTCCAAATGGCAAGGTTACCAATTATTGACATGTAAATCAGCCTATCGTTTTGAATTTTTCATTGATAATACTTATGAATTTTGAAGTGGTCTTATAGAAAGTGGACAGCTGAAATTATCATATTTAAGCACAATAAATAAACAAACAACTTTTTTGAACGGAATTGACGTTAAATATACTTCTAATACTTCTAAGCAGTCTACAATGTATGAATGTATCTTGTTGACATTCTAACTGTTTGTGTTGCAACGAAATATTAGGCTGTCCAAAAAGTCCTGCGGTATTTTTTTTGAATTTTCATTTGTTCATAAAATTAGTTACAATCATCTGTTTTAAGTCAAATATGCGCCGTTTTGTTCGATGACTTGTTCCCAACGAGATGCCAACTTCATAATACCCCTGTTATAGAAGCTCGCTTCCTTATTGGCAAAAAACTCGGATAGCCAATTTTCACAGGCCTCTTTTGTGGCTAACTTCTGACTACTTAGCTCGTTCGCCATGGACAAAAACAGGTGGTAGTCACTTGGTGCAAGGTCCGGACTATACGGCGGATGCAAAAGAACCTCCCATCCGAGCTCCCGGAGCTTCTGGCGCGTTACCAAAGAAGTGTGTGGCCTGGCGTTGTCCTGATGGAAGACAATGCGGCCTCTGTTTACCAAAGATGGCCTCTTCTTCATGAGTGCTACCTTCAAGCGGTCCAGTTGTTGGCAGTACGCTCCGAATTGAGCGTTTGGCCATAGGGAAGCAGCTCATAATAGATTATTCCTTGACAATCCCACCAAACACACAGCAGAACCTTCCTGGCCGTTAATGAGGGCTTGGCCACCGTCTGAGCCGCTTCAGCGGGCTTCGACCACGACCGTTTGTGCTTCACGTTGTCGTAAGTGACCCACTTTTCATCGCCAGTCACCATCCGCTTCAGAAACGGGTCGATTTTGTTGCGATTCAGCAGCGATTCACATGCTTCGATACGGTCAAAGATGTTTTTTTGCGTGTGTGGCACCCATACATCGAGCTTCTTTGTGAATCCAAGCTTCTTCAAATGGTTAATAACGGTTTGATGACTTATCTCCAGCTCTTGGCCGATGCTACGGCTGCTACTATGCCGGTCTTTCTCGGCTAATTCAGCGATTTTGTCGCAATTTTCGACGACAGGCCTTCCGGAGCGTGGCGCATCTTCTACGACCTCTACACCAGAACGAAAACGTTGAAACCATCGTTGTGCGGTGGAAATGGAAACTGTATCGGGTCCATAAACTGCACAAATTTTATTGGCAGCTTGAGATGCATTTTTGCCTTTGTCATAGTAGTACTGTAAAATATGTCGGATTTTCTTTTTATTTTGCTCCATATTTGCGACACTATAACTCACGAACGACTTAACCAAACAAAACACTGTCAAGGACTATATTATAGCGCGCAAAAATACGTTTCCAACAAGCTATAGTATGACTCGATACAATGAATACAACTAGAACTACGCGTTTACAACGACACCTCGCGGAAATACCGCAGGACTTTTTTGACAGCCTAATATAATGTGGTCTGTGGTGTGTGGGTGGTCTTATAGAAGTGTGTAGCACAGAGTGTAGCCACGAAAATCTATCAATCCTTTCCAGGTCGACCAACAAGTTCAAAAGAGTAGAATTCTATCTATTTCTCTGTATGAATGATAATTCCATACTTATACCCACACACTCACAAACTTACAAGAACAACTTTCAATAATCCTTCAAAATATTCATTCATTTACTCAGATGCAATTTCAAACGAAAGATTACCAAGCCATTGGCAGTCCTACGTATACCTTGCGGCTCTTGAGATGAATGAATTTTCATGTCTAAAGTTCTTTAGTTTAGTTTTTTCTCTCCATATCATTGATTTACGTACAACAAAATAAAGACGGCTCAAATCGGGCGGTTCCTTCCTCGGGTTTCGCGCTTAGCAACACATTTGGCGATCCGCTTTCATTTATATAGACAGATAGATAGAAGATATAGGATGTGCTTACCAACACATTTCCAAATAAAGGGTGTGTCACATCAAATTGCATCACGGAGAAAACGCTGTAGAAATTCGCCCAGTAGACCGATCCTTTTGAAAATTTTAGACAGTAAAATAAAAACTATTAAACAACTTTTGGCATTTTCTTTTTATTCATACTTCGAGCCCAAGCCCGTATGCACGCACCTTCCTCTTTACCCCTTCCATAAGGTTCTGTACAACGTCAGGTTGTAGTTTTTTTTTTGAACAGAAATCCATTTTCTCTTGAAGTCCGCCTCCGATTTGACAACTTTTGGGTTCTTCCGGAGGGCCTGCTTCATAATCGCCCAACATTTCTCTATTGGGCGAAGCTCCGGCGCGTTGGGCGGGTTAATTTCCTTTGGCACGAAGGTGACCCCGTTGGCTTCGTACCACTCCAACACGTCCTTTGAATAGTGACACGAAGCGAGATCCGGCCAGAAGATGGTCGGGCCCTCGTGCTGCTTCAATAGTGGTAGTAAGCGCTTCTGTAGGCACTCCTTAAGGTAAACCTGCCCGTTTACCGTGCCGGTCATCACGAAGGGGGCGCTCCGCTTTCCGCAAGAGCAGATCGCTTGCCACACCATGTACTTTTTGGCAAACTTGGATAGTTTCTGCTTGCGAATCTCCTCCGGAACGCTGAATTTGTCCTCTGCGGAGAAGAACAACAGGCCCGGCAGCTGACGAAAGTCCGCTTTGACGTAGGTTTCGTCGTCCATTACCAGGCAATGCGGCTTCGTCAGCATTTCGGTGTACAGCTTCCGGGCTCGCGTCTTCCCCACCATGTTTTGCCTTTCGTCGCGGTTAGGAGCCTTCTGAACCTTGTATGTACGCAGGCCCTCCCGCTGCTTGGTCCGCTGGACGAATGAACTTGACAAATTCAGCTGATTGGCGACATCCCGGACCGAACTTCTCGGATCACGTCTAAACTGCTTAACTACGCGCTTGTGATCTTTTTCACTGACGGAGCATCCATTTTTGCCGTTCTTTACCTTCCGGTCGATGGTTAGGTTCTCGAAGTATCGTTTTAGTACTCTGCTGACCGTGGATTGGACGATTCCCAGCATCTTACCGATGTCCCGATGTGACAACTCCGGATTCTCGAAATGAGTGCACAGGATTAATTCACGACGCTCTTTTTCGTTCGACGACATTTTTCCAAATTTACGAAAAATTGACAGTGAAGCATGGCCAACGTGATTTATACACTCTTATCTGATTATAAGCGAAAGCTGAAGATATAATTCCTAAAAATTAAATTTCTACAGCGTTTTTTCCGTGATGCAATTTGATGTGACACACCCTTTACAAGGAAAAAAATGTCTGGTGGGTATTCTTAGGTTACCGTTCGCTCGGAGATATTCAAAACGGTGCTTTCTCGAATAACACAGCGGGTGGAGAACGAGTTTTCGGTCACTTTTCGATAAATCAACATTGGTTGAATACAACAATGCTAGTTTTTTTTTTTCTTTTTCCAGTGCGATCTGTCACACTTTCAAGTTCTTCAAACTCTTGCCTCACTAGCTCATATTTCCGAGCTACTTTGAGAGGCCTTCTCGATGCTTTGACGTAGCACTACGTCTCTTAATGAATTTTGATGGTTTGCATACCACTCGAATCGAAATTTCTCTCAGATTTGTATGATATGTAACTAATGTAGCTGTGGGACACGTTTTCGGAGCTTTCTGTGCAAATCAATCGCTCATAAATCGTCGCTCAAAATGCAAATGTACTGCAGCAGAAGGAGAAAAGAAAAAGGTTTCAACGTAATTCCGCCTTGACACAGGGTAGAAAACAATAAAAAATTCTATCTACAACTTTCATTTTATGCAACGCAAATTCTTAGAGCGAATTGGAAAAACGAAAAATAAATCGACATATGACCAGCTCGTGCATTGTTCTCGGGAGGGCAAGAATGAATCACGAATCAACCATCCTTAGCTGCTTCTATGAAACCACGCAAATCATTAGCCGTTTTCTGGACCACCAAAATTTTCTACTGAAGAGTTAATTCCGAACAAGCTATTTTTTCTGAAAAATTGATTCTAACTTATCAGTTGATGTGATATACAAGCGAATTGAATAAAATAATTCCGTTGCCCTACGACAGTGATGCGATCGTATGGTGGACACCACCCTCTAATTTTTTTATGGTGAGTTAACGGAAACTTTTTCCATCTTACCGGATTTAACCGAATTTTTGTTTTAAGTTTTCTTGCAGCATAAGGGATATAAAACTATTGGAATAATGGCGGGTTTACATTAGGGAGATCTATAGCTATAGATGGATTTATTCACGTGAAAATAGGTGTAAACGGGTGAGAATAAATATGATACACTTATTCGAGGTATATATAACTTGAATAAATTCAGCATATGTAAACGCTTGTGAATTTCTCACTGGTGAGAAATCACTAAAGTTGGATGCAGTTCTACTTCAGGTGAATAAATTCACCGAAGATATGAATATATTCATTATAGAAGTTCACGCTAGTGTAAACGGTTGATGCGATTTCTATAAATCTCATCATATTTCTTCACATGAATATATCCCTAGTCTAAACCCACCCTAAGGAAGAGCAGGGAAAGAGATTCGAACGTGCAAATGAAAAAGGGTCTTTTCATCTCAAGAACACACCTCTTCACCCTATGTGAAATTATTTTTTTTCATGCTTCTTCTTCTTGAATGGCGTTAACGTTCCCTTGTGGAACTTTTGCCGTCTCAACGTATGCATTAACTAGCGTCATTTTATTAATACTTGGTTGAGATTCCTCAGCCAAATAACACGCCTTGAATGTATTCCGAGGGGCAAGCTCTTGAATACGCGTGACCACAGTGCCAGTCGAAGGAAATTTCTTTGACGAAAAATCCCCCGGCCAGAACGGGAATCGAACCCGAACACCCGGCATGATAATGTGAGACGCTAACCACTCGGCCACGAGTGCACCTTAATTTTTTTCATTCTATAATATTCAAATTTAATGTGTGTTTGTGTTCCACCCATTACATCCGTAATAAAAAAAAAGTGTTTGTAGTGTTACTACCACTCCCTGCATTCAGCAGGGTTTCATGATATGTCGACTAGTTTGAGGATAGAAACATGTGCTAAGCTAAGTATTATATGTGTTTGTGCTGTATTCCTGTTTTCTCTAATTTCTCTCTGCTCAGAACTTGAATGTGAAGATTTCTCACTCCTCTCTATCTCACGAGTTTAATTGGTAAAAGTTCCAATTGGCCTTTTTCAAGGCTGGAAGCCTACAATAAGTAAATACTGTTTCCCAACAGTTGACATTAAAAGAACTTCGCGCTTGTTGTTCGAAATATTGGAAAACTATTGTAAATAAATTTGAGTGCCGGTTTATTATAATTTGCCTGATACAGTAATTCAACTTCATAGGTTTTCGTAAGAATATATAGTAACATTTATTTTATTTAACCCGGTTAACCCAATAACACTGTATCGAAAAACTAGTATGAAGTTTTTGTTGCTTTTATAGCAGAATGTACATACAATATCATTTCTTGTTTGTTTATATGTTTCAAAAAGTTTTCATCGGAACAACACTTTTATTCAAGTATTTGGCACATCGTAACAGCAGCAGTAGCGACAAATATTCGGAAGTTGCTCATTTCAGCATCATGCTGTGAAACTGATACGATACCTTCCTTCGCATCGAATTCCCAGACATATCCGGCCGTAGATTCTCCATCATTGTCGTCATTTCAGGATCCTCCCTCATCCTTCCAATTGCCAAAACCAACTTGAGTGTGAGAAGTTTCAACTTCACTCGAAATCTGAAACAGCTCCAAACAAGCCCTCCTAAACTAATTTAATTCAGGTACATACTGCTTCAGATGGTATGAAAATATGCACACCGATGGCGTGCATCGTCTGTCGCCCCCTCAAATGTTGTGTTCCTCGGTCGTACGAATGCACTCTGCCGAATGACACACCAGAGAAAGTAGCACCGGCAAAATATCATTATCACGGTCGTCTCCCTGTGTTTTCCGAAAGACTTGCCTTGGAATTAACAAAAGTCTCCGGGAAACACTCAGCATTGACCTACGCATATGCACGACTTGGTCCCAATCAGCAGCAAGGGTTGCGGTGGGAAAGACACAAAGTTATACGTTCAGCGCCAAAGTGGTGTTTGAACTGCTGAAACGGTCCCATGCCGCGCCGCGCCAGGCGCTCTGTTTCTCCGACGACAACTATTTGCCGCTTCCATCAATTTTATTTTATATACATGCAATGTGTACAGAACTGTGCAGCAATGAGCCGCTCGATCTTCCGGGTTGATGGCGATTGATGGCCCCATCGGGAAGTGCAGAAGAACTCGTCCTGGGTGCTTGAGGGACCGATGGACGTTAAACGGCAAACGATTTCTCGGCGAAATCAAATCTGTTGGACACAATTGGCTTTTTGTGCATTCATGTGGTAAATTAATTGGTGTTTGTGTGCTAAAATGCTTCAATATTAGCTCTTGATGCAGAACTGGCTTTTGAACCTGTTGAGTACTGGTTGTCAATTCGTCCGTTACAGTGTAGGAAGTTTTCAAACGAAACAGTGTGAGTTCGAAAACATATTTTTTTCACTTCAAAATGTAATACAAATACTTGTTTCGATGTTTCCATTGCACAATGGCCCAGGAGATGTATTGAGGTTGAAATTAGCACTTAGAGCTCGACAGTTATTCTCTAGACAAAAACTGTCTTCCGTAAAGTTGTAACTTACGATAGAGCGCTCATTTTTATGTTATCGAAAATAGGCTGACCAAAATTGTCGATGAAATAAAAAATCTAACTTTCTTATCTTTAAAGATAGAGGTAAACATAGTTCGACAATGTTTTAGTCCCAGTTTTTTGAGACATCTTTGTAGAACATAGTTTTTTTTTCTATCTCTTGAGATAACCGATTTAGCACCTTTTTCCTAAGTAACGTTAGGGTCACGATGGAAAAAAAACTGTTTTTTTGCTCTAACTTTTATATTTCCAATTCTACATACAAACTGTCTTCGGAAGACTTTTAGAACATACTAATCCAAATATTTTGCGATGCAGAACTTGTAAATATCTCTACTTTACTCATAGTTGTTGATATTTTTTCCCAAAAAAACACGTTCTTTTCATTTGTTTGTCATTCTTTCTGGGGCAAACATTAAAAATGTTTGTTGACGGAATTTGAAAGAAAAAATTTCACTCTATATAATATGTGATTTTCAAAACTATGTTACTGAAATTGAAATCATGAGTTTTTGGATAAAAAAAATATCAATAACTTTAAGTAGAATTAAGATATTGACAAGTTCATACCAAAATGTTGGTATTGATAAACTCTAAAACTCGTACGAAGACAGTTTGATGTAGAGTTTGAAACATAAAAGTTAAAACAGTAAAACCCGTTTTTCATGGTTACCCTTATGCAATTTAGAAAAAAAAGCGGCGTGACTTGTCAGTATCTCAATCCTACTGAAAGTTATTGATGTTTTTTTACCCAAAAACTCATGATTTTGATTTTAATTTACTCAAACACAAAAAATAACATAGTGTTGAAAATAACACATTTTATAGAGTGAAATATGCTCTTTTGAATACCGTCAATAAACTTAGTTTATGTTTGCCCCAGAAAGAATAACAAACAATTGAAGAGAGCGTATTGGTTGGGATGAAATATCAATAACTTTGAGTGAAGTTGAGATATTGACAAGTTCTGCATCGCAAAATATTTGTATTAGTGAGCTCTAAAAGTTTTTCTAAGGCAGTTTATATGTAGAATTTGAAATATGAAAGTTAGAGCAAAAAACAGTTTTTTTTTCATGGTGACCCTAACGTAACTTTCAAAAAAGGCGCTATATTGGTTATTTCAAGAGATAGAAAAAAACTTTGTTCTACAAAGATGTCTCAAATAACTGGGACCACAACATTGTCGAACTATGTTTTCCTCTATCTATAAAGATAAAAAAGTTAGATTTTTTATTTCATCTACAATTTCGGTAACCCTATTTTTGGTAACATAAAATTGAGCGCTCTTTTATACGTAACAACTTTGTTGAAGACAGTTTTTGTCTAGAGAATAACTGTCGAGCTCTAAATGCTAATTTCCACTTAATTGCATCTCCTGGACCATTGTGCATTGTGAAAAAAACAAACAATGAACATGAACTGACAAAACCAGGACTATAAACAAAGTAAAAGGCATATCGCGCGAATAGTTATGTCAACTTGACTACATAAAACATTTTTAGCAACCGGACTTCAAGCGGACTTTTTAAACAGTCAATTCCCGGAATTTTCTTAACAGAATGTATATAACTCAAATCTAATAAATTATTATAGCTAACCCTTAATTGCTAACTTCCACTCCAAAGTCATCCATCACCGATTATATAATTGCCTTCAAAAATGCCATCATGTCACACCCAGTTCCGGTCCTCCTATAATTTAACAACAAATCTCATACTCCCAAATATTGCCGCTACTTCGTTTGTTGACCCAAAACTCATAAAACCATTTGTCTTAATTGATAAATTAAACCGATTTACGGTTGTCATTCGGCTTCGGCTGCCAAGCCACGAGAGACACGAAGAGTAAAATGTGGGAGTCAATCACTTTGAACTTTTGAAATCCAACAAACAAACCTCGAGTGGAAGAAGTGATTTTAAATTGAATGAAGAATAATGCATCCCCAATTGAGTGCGAGTAGTAAATCCTCACAAAATGATGAGGGCATTCCACTAACTAGAATCTCGTTGAAACTTCCTCATGCGAACACGAACCCGCGGCAGCCTGAATCGAGCAGACGCTAATAATTGGCATTGAAAATTGCCAACAATCAGCGGGAATTAGCCGCACAGTCCGTTCTTGTTTCGGGACTCCCGGAACAACGACAGGCGCCCACATTTAGAACTATCCGTTTATGGTGCTCAAACGAAAGTTAGCGGGAATATTGTGTGTGTATATGTGTGTGTGTGTATGTGTGTGTATGAATCGTGTTTTTATTTTATTTTTAGAGACAGACAGAACAAGTCCCAGTCGGATCTCGTTTTCCGCTTTGATAATGCCACTCGCGCCAGACCACGGCGTGACTTTGGCCAGGCAGCAGCACTGGAACGAACTGTTAAATTAATATGACGAACGCGACGCGCTTCCCATCGACGCAGCGACGCAGACTTCAAAGCGCACAGCGCGCGTGATGCCTGAAATGACGGTGGCGACGAGTCGTCCCACCGCAACCGTTTACATTTGTACGTACCGACTGAGTATTGGTGGGAAGCATTCTAGCCAATTAATCCAATGTCGTCCCTTGGTTGGTATCGGATTTGGTCTACATCCAAGGAAGAAGAAAATCAGAAATATAAATGATCCATACATGCAGCTTTACGCTGTATGGTTTTAAACCGAGCTTAATCGTAGCGTTCAAGCTACTAAACAGGCAATAATTAATAATAAGGAAGGTACATCAGTAATGATTGATACACTGTGGGTTGCAAAGATTGACTGTAGATCAGTCTCGGATCTAGAAACATTTCGAAAGAAACAAAACCTGTTACGCACTTATACACGAACTTGAGAGTTCACAGCGGAAACTGAAAACTCTGTTGAAAATTAGTTCTGAAAAGAACTGATCATTTGCTTCTTGATGAAACGGTTGGAAAAACACGCCGAGACAGGAGCGAAGCACAAACGCATGCATTGTCTTTTATTTCACATCGTCACAGTGAATTAAATACTCTTTTGCTGCTGCTACTGCTGTTGCTGAAGTTGTTGATATTGCTGATGTTGCTACTGCCACTTCTAATTGGGCGGTAACTGCTTCACGGTTGGAAAATACTCATCCACTTCAAGTAGAAAAGAGAGAGAGAGAGAGAGAGAGAGAGAGAGTTGATTTTTAGAGGCAGTTCATACGCCTCTAGCTTTGAAGAAAGTATATTAAGAAAATATTGGGTTGGGGAATAAATTCACAGTGAGCTTTCATTTAAATAAAAAAACAATAATTATATTAATAAGTTAATCAATTATATATTCGCCGCAGCATATTTTTTCCGCCGATTCAAGACTAGTATGGCGACCGTTCTTCTTCAAAAGTGATTTGAGACATTCTTCATTGATTTCAAAAGGGGTGTGTCGTCAAAGTCGCCATTTTTGAACTTTGCAAACCATTTCCGTGCTGTAGACCTTCTCCATACACGTCGCAAATGTCCCGGGCTGCTTCGGTAGCTTTTTGACCTCGATGAAAAACAAAGAAGAGCAGATGTCGAAAATGTTGATCTTTGCCTCCTGGGTATTCCTCAAACTAATAAAAAAAATAAAATGGCTCAAAAATACAATTAACATAGTTTCGTAGAGCAGAAAGAGAATACTTAACCTTTGCCAAGCAGCAAATAAATCCTTGTAAACTAAAGAAATCATAAAAACACTATGAAATTATTTTCCAACCAAATATATCATAAAGCTTCACACTTGAGAAAACCCACGCTGAACGCCCTAATTGCCGTCGACTGATTACTAACTAAATGAATATCGAAACGTAATTCTCATTCACCTCACTGCTAGGCAGCTATTTTTATGTATTTCTGGCTGGCCAATGAATCTCTAAAGGTGGTTTCTATTATATGACACGACATGTAACGGAAGTGTTACTTTTCATACAAGACAAAATATTATTGCAAGTGTCCGATCCGCCAAAGACACACAAAATTCTCCAACAGAATATTCTGTCGGACCCGAGTCGTGTCGGATAATATAAAACCACCACCTCTCCTGCGATCTCCTTCTTGGATTTGAAAATCGTACTGCGATTTGATGCTGTTTGCTCGCTGAAATGAGCATCACTGTGTAAAAGAATACGACAATCTTCTGCTTTTACGCTTTAATAGCCATCGGGCGGAGCTAAAAGTGCAATATTACCTCTCTCCACAGTACATGTTCACATGTGGCAGTTTTTGTTTTCAGCGTATGCATTCCGAGCGACTGATTTACGTGCGACTAATTCGCGGTTGCTTCTTATGGATTGTATGGGTAGGGAAGCTCCCAAATGAGTAGAAAAAATGTGTGAGAAAATGGAAATGTTTCTAATTTTCATCAATGTAAACTATTTACAGACTAGGGGACTGTAGTGTGTCGAAATCCGTTCACAGCAAAAATAACTATTGATGTGACCATTATTTCATAAAAAACATGACTTGTTTTCTGATTTAATAGTGGTAGTCCTACGTCAAAAATCGAAAAACACGCGTAAAAAAGGACACAGTGAAGTGGAATTCGCGGTTTTTTTAAGAAACTTAGAATAAAATTACGGCAGAAGTAAGAAAGATAACAGTGTGGTGTAAAAGAACGAATTTTAGTGTGGTTTGAGAGATTTAATTTAATTTATTTAAGACGAATTTCATACCAACTCGTCTTAGGCAGCACCATCTCAGGTAGCAGTGAAACGTTGTGAGTGTAAGGACATTGGTCATTCAAGCAACTTTGCATACTTGAAATATTCAAAAAGAAATAGACTATTTTTTGGAAGAGGCCAAACAAGTTTTCATGATTTTTTACAAAAAAATATAACACAGAGAATATGATATCAACAAAATTCTGGTGAAAGGATGAAATGTAGGAAATTGTTCAATTTTCATATAAAATAAATTTCGCTAAAAAAAACTAAAATTCATTTTTCTCAAAATCATTTTTTTTTAATTTTTGATTTTCATTTTTTTTTAACTTGAAATTCTCAAAAATATATGAATAGCCTCTACAATTTACAACAAGTCGTCCATACATTGTAAGATGAGCACTTTTACAGGGAACCTACAAAGTTTTAGTCGAAGAATGAAATGAAGAAAATTATTTATGTTTTCATTAAAAAATATCACATAACTTTTTTAATTGAAAAGAAAATGGTTTGAAGATAGAAATTCATTTTCACAAAAACATGTTTTTTTTAAAATTCGGACAAAATAGATCTGAATAGTCCATACAATTTCCAACAAGTCGCCCATACATCGGAAGATGGGCACGTAAATGGTTTTACATTACAGGGGAAAAAATTCTCGAACAACAACTTTTTCATGATTTTCTTTGAAAAAATACTATTAATGTTTAATTTGCAACATTTTTATGTATAAATTTTCCCGATTCAACTCTCTTCTTTAACTTTTTTCCAATAAGAAACATGCCAGGAATATGTCAAACGAGAGAATTTACACACAAAAATGTTACGAGTAAAACATTATTTTTTCAGAGATCTCCATACACAAATGCATTATATTCCAGAATCTATAAAAGATAGAAAGCAAAAGCAAAGAAAACAAAATTAGGATCAGTTGTATTGTTTTCAAAGAAAACATGAAAAAATTGTTGTTGGAAAAAATTTTCCCCTGTAAAAGTATCCATCTTCCGATGTATGGACGACTTGTTGGAAATTGTAAGGACTATTCATATTTTTTTTTGAGAACGTTAAAATAATACGTTTTTGAGAAAAAATAATTTGAATTTTTTAAATCATGTTTTTTTTTAAAAATTAATACTTTATTCCGCAAAAATAGTTACAAATTTAATATTCAAAGTATTGCCCATCGCTAATCATAACTTTTTTCCATCTTTCTGGCAATTCACGGATCCCTTTGCGGAAATAATCGGCCGGTTTGTCGGCTAACCACGAATCGATCCAATTTTTGACTTCATCAAAATTGTATTGGTCAACCAGGCCATGTTGCATCGATCGAAAAAGGTAGTAATCGAACGGAGCAATGTGTGGAGAATACGGCGGGTAGGATAGAACCTCCTATTTCAGCATTTCCAAGTATATTTTGATCGGTTTCGCGACATGTGGCCTAGCATTGTCGTGCTACAAAATAACTTGATTGTGTTATTGCTCGTATTGGGGCCGTTTTTCCTTCAGTGCACGGCTCAAACGCATCAATTGTCGTCGGTAGAGGTCCCCCGTAATGGTTTCATTCGGTTTTAGTAGCTCGTAGTACACCACACCCAACTGGTCCCACCAAATAGACAGCATAGCCTTCTGGCCGTAAATATTCCGCGCGGCTGTCGATGGTGATGCATGGCTGGGGTATCCATACGTTGTCCGACGTTTATGATTCTCGCAATGGACCCACTTTTCATCGGCAATAACGATTCGATGCAAAAAATCCTTTCTTTTATGTCGTTGGAGCAGTTGTTCGCACGTGAAAAAACCGCGTTCGGCGTCTCGTGGCCTAATTTTATACGGCACCCAATGTCCTATCTTTCGGATCATTCCGATTGCTTTTAAACGATCGGATATGGTTTGCTGAGCTACTCCAAGTGTATCTGTAAGTTCTTGTTGCGTTTGTGACGGATCTTGATCGAGTAAAGCCTCCAGTTCTTCATCTTCAAACTTTTTTGGCGGTCCGGAAAGTTCTTCGTCTTCCAAGTCAAAATTACCACTTTTGAACCGTGCAAACCACGACTGACACGTTCGTTAAGGTGGAGCTTGGTCTCCATAAACTTCCACCAAAATACGATGACTTTCCGCAGCTTTTTTCTTCATATAGAAGTAATGAAGTAACACTCCCCGCAAGTACACTCTTGTTGGTACGAAATTCGACATATTCGAAGTGGCAAAAAACTATGTTGTTAACGTTTCAACTTTTTGACATATACTAAAAAAGACGCGCAATGACAGTAGCTTTCCAACGAATGTCTGGAAATTTGATTCACTGGAATAATAATCAAGTTACGCCATCTGTTGTAAAACTGAAGAAACTTACCGGTACACCTAAAAGTTGAGTAAGGGTTAGTCTACGTATTCTTAGCATTATCAAGTAAAATCAGTAACATTGTTTATGTCACTCGTACGCCGAGAAAAATGATAAGCAGTTGCAGTGAGAGACTATTTTTAGTGTACTAAATTCAGAGTACACATAATTTGATTAGAACATTCACAAAAACTACCTTTACTACTTTTTTAATTTTACCTCAAGATTTTGTTCGGATATAGCTGCGTTCCTACTCATAAACTTTCCCATGACGAACACTCCGTAACTTCATGAACAACCCCATCAGTAGTCAATTCTTTTCCGCCTCCCGTTTCTTTCTTGAACAGTCACCACACTGGGAGAAGGGCTGAACCGGAAGTTTAACTTTGTACACACTTTGTTCCAGTACAAACCCAAAATGCCACACCTCTTCCCCCTTGCCCTCGCCGTTTCCTCACTACTTCACCGCGTTCAAATATTGCTGTGATGAAGCTGGCCTGGCTGTCCCCACCAGCCGCCAGCCAAGTCCAGTCTATTTGCCATGGAAACAGCATTGAACGCGACGATAAGCGCGCGTGGAGGAACGTCTTCTTCCGATGTGCAATGCTCTGTGCTCTCTGTGCCCTCAAAGGCCATTATATTTTATGGCTCGTTGGTTTATGTATGACTGTGCGATTTTACGCGACTGCACATAAATTCCACCGGCTTACGGACGGGGCGACTCGGAGCAATAATTGGAGGGTGCAGCGATGGTTAACTCGGGAAGAAGTTCTTTTCCCCCCTCGAGGGCGAATTTCTTTTCCCTGCACACATTCGTTCCACCAATTGGTGTGATGGAATTTGGCGAAGGAGAAGTTGCAGTCCGTGTGTGTGATGTGCGCGGCCGCTACTTCCGGCGGAGTGGCGAAACCAAGACGAAGGGCGCCAATGCAAAGTCTGCAATAACATTAGAGCGAATTGATGCCCGAGGGTAAACAAGTTTCCCTCCAAAAAGAAAAACAAGACGGACAAAGGGAACGCTGATGATGAGGGGTGGAGGAGGGGGTGGAATGCGAATAAAAATTCATTAAACTAACGTTATTTGTACGATCCACACTGCCAGGGTAAATAGAAATCAATTTCGACGGGGAGAAGGCCGTTTGGAAGCACAAAAGTTGGATGTTGTTTACCAAGCCGGAAACTTGCGAAAATATTGTTATGTTGTAGCAGTGTGTCAAATTGTTTCTCGAGGATCTCCGACAAGAGAAACTTTTATTTTTACAACCATCAAATTGCTGGCTGGCTGGACACCCCCCTTTGGTGTGGAGGAGTTGCCGGATATGAGTACCCTGCGTGAGGCTTCAATTAGATATGTGTGAGCAGAAGAAAATGAAATTGGTTTGGAGCCATTTGCCGGTCAGCTCCCCGCACCTCGTGCAGCTTCGTGTTTCTTTGTGGGACTTTAATAGGAAAGAAAAACAGCGAGGCGCAATCAAAACAGATTTTATCTGCCCCACCGTAGATCTGGCGTTACATTGTTTTGCCAGGTCCGGAGGGTACCCGATGCGGACCTCGCGCAGCGTAGACTTTCGTTGGCTGTCAATCAGTTTCCGAACAAGAGTGGAATCATATGTTGTCAGATTCGGTGGTGGCGCACAACGAGCACAACCGGAGGGTATTACAATGTCCAACATGTCAATTTCATCATGTTTAATTGGTGGGGTGAACACGATGCTATCGCCGTTGTTGAACAACGCTATCGTAATGCAATTGGGAGTTAATTGCATTCTGATCAATTCACTGTAACGTATAATGGTGGATTGACATTGTTGGTTAAAATAAATCTCGGTCTCGAATAAATTGAAAGCAACGTTTTTATCATTTGTTTATCTTGGTTTTGGTTTTTCTTCTCATTCTTTAGCGGCTTCACGTTTCGATGTTCCTTAGCGCTTTTCAACTGAGAATTATTTGCGTTATTTCTGGGGGTTTCGAAAGAATTAAAAATTATACATCTCACTCATTGTGTTGTCAGGCAATGGTTGACAATACGTTCCAAATTGCTGATTGTATCCCGGAAATCAATGAACACAAAGCTGCGGTAGGCTTTCCGGACAACATAGTTCATATGAGCTCTGGAGTTAAGTTTGCACTCCAAATAAACACCTAATTCTTAACATAGTCAAGTTTGGCCAGTGGAACCAGATCAAGATGAAAGCCGAAATGAGTGGGTTTTGCCTTCTAGAGAAAGTTATTGTTTGGCATCTAGCACAAGTTATTGCACCATTTCTGGGGAATAAATTTTCAATTGCCATTGGCGAAATAATGCGTCTACCACAGACTTCTCGTGGAAAAAAGGCTTAAAATCGTCAGCGAAAGAAAGTCGTGAGCCTTCTATACTAGGTTCCATCATTGAAATATACCGAAAGTATCAGACCAGAATGACTTCACTGAGGTATTTCTGAAGCAGCCGAGGATTTATACTTCCACTATCCTCTGAGATCTCTTCTTCCCCTTCCAAAAGTCCATCCTGTAGGGGAAGGATGTCCTAATGCGTTCCTACACCTACCCTCCTTTGTATCCCAGGAACGATACTTCCTAACGAATTTTTAGTAGTGTCAAATGAAACGTGCCACAACGCTGACAATTTGATAATATGGTGACTTTTTTCTGGCTCTCTTCATTCTAGCGTTTTAGCGCCATTTTGCGATTTCATTGCTTCAAAAACAGAGATGAAATATTTTTGACCTGTATAGAAAATGAGTTCAATGTTCTTTTAGATTGCGAAACATTACAAAATAAGGCAATTCTAATTGCTTATCGATGTGCACCCGTGGCCGAGTGGTTAGCGTCTCACACTATCATGCCGGGTGTTCGGGTTCGATTCCCGTTCTGGCCGGGGGATTTTTCGTCAAAGAAATTTCCTTCGACTGGCACTGTGGTCACGCGTATTCTAGAGCTTGCCCCTCGGAATTTATTCAAGGCGTGTTATTTGGCTTAAGGAATCTCAACTAAGTATCAATAAATGACGCTTGTTAATGCATACATTGAGACGGCAAAAGTTCCACAGGAAACGTTAACGCGTTAACGCCAGAAGAATTGCTTATAAAGGGTGTGTCACATCAAATTGCATCACGGAAAAAACGCTGTAGAAATTTAATTTTTAGGAATTATATCTTCAGCTTTCGCTTATAATCAGATAAGAGTGTATAGATCACGTTGGCCATGCTTCACTGTAAATTTTTCGTAAATTTGGAAAAATGTCGTCGAACGAAAAAGAGCGTCGTGAATTAATCCTGCAAACTCATTTCGAGAATCCGGAGTTGTCACATCGGGACATCGGTAAGATGCTGTGAATCGTCCAATCCACGGTCAGCAGAGTACTAAAACGATACTTCGAGAACCTAACCATCGACCGGAAGGTAAAGAACGGCAAAAATGGATGCTCCGTCAGTGAAAAAGATCACAAGCGCGTAGTTAAGCAGTTTAGACGTGATCCGAGAAGTTCGGTCCGGGATGTCGCCAATAAGCTGAATTTGTCAAGTTCATTCGTCCAGCGGACCAAGCAGCGGGAGGGCCTGCGTACATACAAGGTTCAGAAGGCTCCTAACCGCGACGAAAGGCAAAACATGGTGGGGAAGACGCGAGCCCGGAAGCTGTACACCGAAATGCTGACGAAGCCGCATTGCCTGGTAATGGACGACGAAACCTACGTCAAAGCGGACTTTCGTCAGCTGCCGGGCCTGTTGTTCTTCTCCGCAGAGGACAAATTCAGCGTTCCGGAGGAGATTCGCAAGCAGAAACTATCCAAGTTTGCCAAAAAGTACATGGTGTGGCAAGCGATCTGCTCTTGCGGAAAGCGAAGCGCCCCCTTCGTGATGACCGGCACGGTAAACGAGCAAGTTTACCTTAAGGAGGAGTGCCTACAGAAGCGCTTACTACCACTATTGAAGCAGCACGAGGGCCCGACCATCTTCTGGCCGGATCTCGCTTCGTGCCACTATTCAAAGGACGTGTTGGAGTGGTACGAAGCCAACGGGGTCACCTTCGTGCCAAAGGAAATTAACCCGCCCAACGCGCCGGAGCTTCGCCCAATAGAGAAATATTGAGCGATTATGAAGCAGGCCCTCCGGAAGAACCCAAAAGTTGTCAAATCGGTGGCGGACTTCAAGAGAAAATGGATTTCTGTTCAAAAAAAACTACAACCTGACGTTGTACAGAACCTTATGGACGGGATAAAGAGGAAGGTGCGAGCATACGGGCTTGGGCTCGAAGTATGAATAAAACGAAAATGCCAAAAGTTGTTTAATAGTTTTTATTTTACTGTCTAAAATTTTCAAAAGGATCGGTCTACTGGGCGAATTTCTACAGCGTTTTTTCCGTGATGCAATTTGATGTGACACACCCTTTAGTACGAGGGTCGTTCAAAAAATGATTTTCAGTACCTCAGAAATCAGGGAAAAATAAAGTTAGTGCGAAGTGCGTAGAGGTCAACGATTCGATAACACTGAAGAAATTCGTGACGCAGTTACATCGTACTTCAAAAAGTTGGAAGCACTTCGCGCTCGGAATAGAAAAACTCGTGCCACGCTATGAAAAATCCCACGAAAATCACCTTGTTTTTTGTCCTAACTTTATGTTTCCGCGATTTCTGAGGCATTGAAACTTACTTTATGAACGACCCTCGTATGTTCATAAAAATAAGCTATATAAATTACATCCACCTGTTACCTGTAGTACACGGCATGCCCTTATTTGGGAAAAGTCGGAATGGCCCTAAGCCGAACCCCGGTTTTTTTTTTAGCCCTTTTGTTTATTTTAGGCTCATTAGCATTTTAGCTGTAACAGAGCCGAATTTCAATCGTGTACATGTTACATGTTTATCATATCTATAATTAGCACATTACACAGTTGCCATGTTTTCGGCGTTAGAGTATTCCCTTCTATACCATTGCATATGGTACACATTTACACAGTTGCCATATAGGCGTAAGAGTTTTCGTTTTGTTCATCCATTATCGAGTTAGACCGGACAGCGGAGACAGTTGATTGATCATTGTTGAGTTATTTATAGAACAGCAGCCCGATGTTTCTTGCAGAGCAGAGCAGTTGTATGGATGAATCGATCTTATTTCGACCGTGGATCGATCTCCATCGCTGATGATTGTTGCGTGGACGTAGTTATTCTGTAACAACACAAAGATGGTCAATGAGGGCCCTGAGTTTTGAACTCACGATCGATCGCTTACTAAGCGAACGCGCAACCAATGTGGCTACGGAGACCCCCAACCCCAGTTTTCGCACCATGATTGTTTACACGTTCTCTCTGGCACTTGCCATCAATGGCTCGCACAGTTCTGGTTCATTCAGTGGCACTCACTACCGGGGAAGCGCATCTGATTTTACTATCAGATTCTTTTGATGAACTCCTCGTATACATCCGTGTGCATGTGCGCAAGGTATTGTTGGATTTCATGCCATTTCCGGTCTTTTAGATCCGCTTTTAACGAACCAAAAGTCACCATCCTCGATTTTAAAATGACATCGGAATACGATATTCAACTTCCACTGGTAAGACACCTGCAACCAATACCCAAATCGTATGGGTTTCCATATTTTTTGTCATTCAATACTATTATCATCAAACCGGAAGTTGAAACAAGATTATATTCTATATTCTTGAATCTGCGTTCATCTATTGATGACAATACATAGAAGAAAGTTCATTTGTATGTTTTGAAACGGAACTGAAAATAAAACATTAATGTTCAATTGCCAGAAGCAGCAAAAAGAATGGATCGTATACTTTGCGTGACGTGACAACAATGAAGCTTACAAAATGCTTAACCTCATGCAATCAATAATTTGAAATTATTAATTTTGCGACTTGGTCCCCTCTGACTTAACATCGACCATATGATATTCGACGAACCAACCACGACTAAGAGCAGCATCCTGTTTTCAGCCGTTTCACAATAGATCTTTGCTAGAATCTGTATTGCTTAGAATGAATATTGAATGAAGAATTGCGACTGTCCGTTTTCTGGTAAGTGCAGTATATTTCTATCACAGTTTCATCACTTGGGCATCGAAGAACTCCCACAATCAAAAACAAACAAAAGATGGGCTCACTGATTCTCAATGTATTTATATTTTCACACTAGCTGTCCCGATGAACTGTATCCTGCCTCAAAGCCATTTTTTATATGAATACTTATGTACATTCGCATTCATATAAAAGTATTCATATAAACGTGATTGTCCTCCGTGACGTGACAACAACTTCTAGAGACAGTTGTTTCTCCTCTATTTGTGGGCAGATTTTAACCAAATTTTGTGGGTTGATGAACCTCATTGTTTCCTCTGAGAAACCCAAGTATAAAAATGCTTGAACTTAGGGTCATCTGATAAACTAAAAAAATGCTCTATGTTTGTGACGTGACAACACTTCAAAAGACCTGTTTTTTCAAATCCTTGTTTCTCACAAATGACAAAATGAAAACTAGGTCTACCAACGGCTCTCCAAACAAGTATTTAATTATCCATCTAATGGTATATAGACATTGAAGTTTTGTTCAGCAACTACAGAGATATCTCAATAAACATAAAAATAGTGAAAACCTAAAATATTTTAAATATAATTATGTAGTTTTTTTTAAATAGCCTCTCTCGAAGGTTTGTGGGTAAGAATCATATTCGTTTCAAAGAATTAATGATATAACTAGTGCTTTTTCAAATAAATTATTAATTTGATCCTAAAACTAGATTTAAAATTTGGTTCCCTGGTACATAACCTCATGGAATGGGTCATGTTTTACTGCTAGTGATTAAAGAATTATGAAGAAGAAATGTGTCTGATAATAATTTTATACTATAATGACGAGTTTTGGTTGAAGCTGGGGTGTTTTTTTTTCTATTGTTGGAAAAAATCATCTTCGCTAAGATCAAATGCATAGATTTTCGGGATAGGTTGCATCGAAAACCTATATATTCCAAACGAAAATTAAAATAACAGGCATCCAGGCAACCACTGAATATGAGCAAATGAACTTTTGTCTTTCAATATGTTTTGATGTTTATTTTTTCCACCCAGTGTCATTTTTATCTTGATTATCGGAAACGTCAGAACTGAATTTCAATTCAGCCAAATGAATATCAGCTGTTGTTAACTTCCAACCTGAGGCTGATGTGTGCGGTTGGGTTTTGCAGCTACCGGATGCCGTATTCGGAAATACCTTATGAAATTCCCGATGTCGCAAATGACTTGACGGTAGCTAAAACCACTCGTATCCATTCTGCATATTCCGTTGCTACCGTTCCGCCAAATAAAATTTATTTTGAACTTAAATTCACTGCCAGAACGAATATCGTTTCGGATGTGATGAATATCAATTTGTTGCTTTTGATATCCAAAGTATAAATAACAGAGAAGTTATGAACCCCACTCAATGTCGCATTCATTCATTGTAGCAAATTTGTTCATGCAACAGCGATATGAACAAAATGAACTCGTTTGTTATTGTCATCAATATAATGAGGGCAGTGTGTTTCAAGCTGAAAAAAAGTCATTTACACTGGAACAAAATCATGTTCTTTCGTTGGCCGGAAAAGAGTCTGAGAAATGGTATGTGCCAAAATGTATACAAGTTGTAGGAGCAAAATTAATATTGAGTTGGGGAAAACGAAATGTCGTATATTGTCAATATATGGCAACACTTAAACATATCTTGTGTTGTACTTATCGCATCGGGTTATACTATACGGCTATTTAAAGACGACAATCTGTGCTATAAGTGTCATTTTGACAGTGTTGTGATTGTCCTTTTCAGTCTCAAGTTATAGCGCGTCAAAGATGGAGTCCACCAAGCAAGAAATTCGTCATATTTTACTTTTTACTACTACTACTGCAACGAAGGCGGCCGAAAAAAATCGTTTAGTTTATAAACCCGATACTCTAACGATTCGCACAGCACAGCGATGGTTTGATCGATTTCGTTCTGGTGTAGTGGCTGTCGAAGATACACCCCGTACTGGTAGGCCAATCGTCGTGGAAACCGATAAAATCGTTGGAATCATCCAAGTAGACCGGCATGTGAGCACTCGCTCGATTGGCCAGGAACTGGGTATAGACCATAAAACCGTTTGGAACCATTTGCAGAAGATTGGATTCTAAAAAAAGGTGGATGTATGGGTGCCACACGAGTTGACGCAAAAAAAAATCTTTTAGACCGAATCAACGCCTGCGATGCACTGCTGAAACGGAACGAAGTCGACCCATTTTTGAAGAAGATGGTGACTGGTGATGAAAAGTGGATCACGTACGACAACCTAAAGCGAAACAAGTCGTGGTCGAAGCGCGGTGAGCCGGCCCAAACCATCGCCAAGCCCGGATTGACGGCCAGGAAGGTTTTGCTGTGTGTTTGGTGGGATTGGAAGGGAATCATCCACTATGGGCTGCTCAGCTATGGCCATACATTCAACTCGGTTCTCTACTGTGAGCAGCTTGACCGTTTGAAGCAGGCGATTGACCAGAAGCGGCCAGAAATGATCAATAGGAATGGTGTTGTTTTCCACCAGGACAACGCTCGACCTCACACATCTTTGATGACCCGCCAGAAGCTACGGGAGCTCGGATGGGATGTCCTATTGCACCCACCGTAAAACGCTCTTGGTGATACTAAGTTGGCCTCAAAAGAGGCTTGCGAAAACTGGCTGTCTGAGTTTTTTTTGCAAATGAGGAGGGGGGTTTTATAAGGGGGGATAATGGAGTTGCCTTCTAAATGGCAACAAGTTTGCGAACAAAACGGTACATATTTGACAAGCGTCAAATTTCGATCAGAAATACGAAGAAATACGAACGGCGCATATTTGACTTAAGTTGGATAATTTTAAGTATGTTAAATAAAGCGTCAAATTTCGATCAGATATACGATATTTCTTTTTCCCCAACCCTATAAATTGATCGAAGATGGAAATAGAACTTTTTCACACTCGAAAAAAATGAAGGAACACAGTGCGAAGTCGAAAATTTTAGGCGATTTTTGAAATGCTTTAAAATCGTGACATATCAACGCATGAAGACGGGATATAAATCTCTTCAAAGAATAATTTACATGGATATTTTACAGAGAAATTTGCATTTAGATGTACTGGATAAAAATATCGGGAAGAATTAAGAAATCGATTTCTTTTTGTTTTTTCAAAGATAGCGAATCCAATTAATTTTATCAACTATCTTTCATTTGATTTTTATAATGTTGTTGTGGACCATTCAGTACTGAAATATTATTGTATGAACGAAAAATTTCGAATTCGTATTTGATATTAAATAGTTCAATAAATAATCATCGAAAAACAGTTTTGAAGATTCTAATAAATTCTATACGCCCAGGATTTTTTTACGCAGGGGATAAAATTTTGTTATAATTTGTCGCGGTACACCATAGTAGATGTACTTTGAGTATTTTCTCAAATTTTCATTTCCAAGCCTATTGAGAATGAAAAAAAAGAAAAACTCGTTTTTCCACTATAGCTCTTATAGTGAACCATATAGGGGAATTATCTAATTATAATCTGAAAAAAATCACACATATCTATAAAAGGCGTAGGAGCACATTTAAATACGAATTATAGTAGTACTGAATCTCTAAATACTAAAAAATCAATATTTCTAGACTATTTTAAGTACTTAAATTTTTTAGGAATTTTTTTTTTATTATTGATGCACTTTCAGTTTTTTTTCAATTTTTTATCTCAAAGCTATTGAGAATGGTATGCTAAAAATTGAAAGGTACGTTTTTCACCATAGATCCTATGGATAGGGATTCGAAAAATAATTTCTATACAATAGAAATTTTTACTTCCTTTTTACTTTTTACTTCCTTACCCAGCCAGACCCTTTCCCCCGTACAACTCGTGAAAGTTTTGGCCGAGAACTTTTCTCATATTCGATTCGGACCAATGAAAATTTGGCTAAAGATAAATAAAAACATTCTTTGTCGAATGATTACTATCTCGAAAATGTATTTTGGGTCCTTTCGAATAATTTTTTTTCAATTTTCTTTAAATCAATTGTGAAATAACCATACAAGTTGTATAGGTTAGGCTTAGACCCTTTTCCGACCAATGAAAATTTTGCTAAAGATAGATAAAAATATTCTCTATCGAATGAGTATTATTTCGAATATGTGTTTTGGGTCCTTTCAAATAACTTTTTCCAGTTTTCTTATATATTTATTTCACCCATACAAGTTGTATAGGTTTTGGCCTATACATTTTCTTAGAACCTTTTTCGACCAATGAAAATTTGGCTAAATGTAGATAAAAATATTCTCTACCGAATGAGTATTGTCTCGAAAATGTGTTTTGTGTCCATACAAAAAACTTTTTCCAATTTTCTTTGAATTTATTAATTTCTCCCGTACAAGTAACTTTTCTTAGACCCATTGGTCGGAAATTGAAAGGTACGTTTTTCACCATAGATCCTATGGATAGGGATTCGAAAAATAGTCAAAATTTCTATACAATAGAAATATTTACTTCCTTTTTATTTTTTCTTCCACTTTACTTTTTACTTCCTTACCCAGCCAGACCCTTTCCCCCGTACAACTCGTGAAAGTTTTGGCCGATAACTTTTTCCCATATTCGATTCGGACCAATGAAAATTTGGCTAAAGATAAATAAAAATATAGTACTATCTCGAGAATGTGTTTTCGGTCCTTTCAAATAACTTTTTTCGATTTTCTTCAAAATAATTAATTTCTCCCATACAACTTATTTTAATTCTATGGTTAGTAAGGGATACAACCGATTACTCGCGGTTGATTTCCTCCCATACATCTTGGCCTATAACTTCTCTCAGACCCTTTTCCGATTAATCAAATTGTGGCTGGAAGATAGGTGAAATATTTCTCTATCGAATAACTTCGATAACTCTATTCGAACAACTTTTTTTGATTTTCAAAATTCTGTATATTTTCCTACATTGACTTATGCTCACGTTTCAGTCTATAACTTTTCTCTGCCACGATCAAGAAAAAAATGAATTATGTGGAAAGATGAATGATTCAATTCTCTATCTAATGAGCATGATTTTAAAGGTTGTTACTTGATAAACAATCAATTTATTTCAACTGAAATAATTCATTATTCATTAAAACCAGCAAGACGTTCAATAGAAACTTGCAGGCAACAAAAACTTTTATCCGCTGAACTTTCATTCGCTAACTTAACACATAGAGGCGAATGAACTGCAAAGTTTAAAGCCTCTTAAAAACTCGCAAGCAAAGCAAGTAACTTCACACAAGTCAAAAGGTGCGGTCCCAGGCGTATGTCTTGCAGTTTTCTTTCCGGTCCTTAAAGTGTTAACATTCAAATTTATTTCTCTTCAAACCATGTAGCTCGAAACTTCAATAGAGACAATTCCATTCATCTTGATTTCCCTTATACGCTCAACATTTTTAGCGCTACCGAAAAGAGAACACAAACAATCGATTGTAGCTGTCATTAATCTCGAATGATACAAACGTATCAATATCCCTCTGGATGTATAAGCATATCTTCCCTCCCACGCGCCTATTAATCAAAACTCTTAAGCGCACTCGATTGGCTACGAAATATCACATCCCCGGGATAAAAACAGCTTTCTTTGTTCAACCACACAACCCACCACAATTATCGTGTGAAGATTGTACTTTTTCTCACACCATCTCCGATATGACCCAACGCCGATGGGCAGTAAACTATCGCCGCCGCCACCGACGCCGCCTCCACGGGAAACTGTCGATGACGGCGCAGAAAATCTCCTTCCCGCAGATATGAACTGATGTATCGCTCGACATTTGCCGCTGCCGCAGCGCGCGGTTAGCATCTGTTTTATGGATCGTATTAAAAAGTGGAAGAATGAAAAAAAAAACCCAATCGTCACGTTTCTCCACCCAACGGACAGTGTTTGCGCTTTTGTGGCCACAACATGTGATTACAATTAACTGGAGTGTGCGATATACCGAGGACGGATCGCCTGCTTCCTCTTCCACACCCTATTGTGGGCGCGCGCTCCGCTCGGCTGTATCCATCTGGCATGTAATCGGTCAGCATTTAATTAAGCTATCATCAGTGACTGATCGTTTGATGAATTGGAAGTATTAAAAGAAATTTATCAACTGGTATCTTCTCTTTTTGTTTCGTTTCCATTTTCAGCGCTGGAGTTCACAATCGAGCCATCGGACGTGACGGTGCCGGAGGGAAATTCTATCCTGCTGCAATGCGCCGGCAGAGTAGATCCGAAGGTGCTACGAGAAGGGAAAATTGCTCCCAATATTCGGTGGCGAGGGCCGGACGGACAGGACATCGGCATCGTGGGAGACACGTTCCGCTCGCAGCTGACCAATGGGTCGCTCTATATAAGCTCGGTGGAAAACAATCGCGGCCTCACCGGGTTCTACCAATGCCTCGTCAGTGTGGATGGCATCGGAACGATCGTGAGTCGATCGGCCAGGGTTGCCATTGTTGGTGAGTGGATATACATTTTCGAACACACGACAGCTCATTTAATTTCTTCATCGAATTCACAGATCTTCCGGAGATAAATCTGGATTCGCACGAAATCTATTTGTACGCCGGCCAGACGGCGTACTTCAAGTGCATGTCCAGTTCGTTGCCTCTAAGTCTGGGCAACCGCTACCATATCGAGTGGTTAAAGGATGAATCGCCGCTGCGAATGGATCTCACAAGAATGATTATGCTTCCGTCGGGGGCACTAGAGATCGACGAGGTGGTACCCGCAGATAGGGGAACCTACCAGTGCAATGTGACGTCTGGCACGTTTTCTAGGTTGAGTAGCAAATCGAATCTGAACATCAAATCGACCGCTGGCCAGCCTCAGAGCTTTGCTCCGCCTTCGTTCGTGATAGTTCCGCAGCCTCAAACGGTACGGGAAGGAGACACAGTAATACTGGACTGTGTGTCCAACGGCAATCCCAAGCCAACCATCAAGTGGCTGCGAAATGGGGAAGAGATTGATATGAACGATTTGGACTCTCGGTTCCGGATCATCGGTACTGGTTCGCTGCAGATTAATTCCATCCAAGATACCGACGCAGGCGATTATCAGTGTCGGGCCAGCAATTCGGAGGACTCGCTGGACGCTTCGGCGACGGTACAGGTTCAGGTTCCCCCGAAGTTTATTCTCAGCCCCGACGATAAGACTGCGTACGAGAAGGAAGAACTGGAGCTGCAATGTTCGATCCATGGGAAGCCAACGCCCGTGATTCAGTGGCTGAAGAATGGGGACCTCATAACGCCAAACGAATACATGCAGATCGTTGGGGGGTAAGTGTTGTAAATGGATTCAGACAAACGCAGGTTTATAACACTATTTTTTAAGTTTAACACTATTTGTAATATGCTTCGGATTGTCCGATTTGGGTCAAACCGTTTTGTCGGAAAATTTGTTACCATTCCAAAGGTAACTACATGATGTCTCTATCATAGAGGTCTCGATTCTTATTAGCGAAAAACCATAGCAATAGATTTTTACAATCTTCTCTTGATCCCGATTTCTTATCGCTCTGGAAATTTTCCAATGCGAGAAAAAGGTGATAATCGTTTGGTGCCAGGTCCGAACTATAAGGTGGATGCATTAAAACATCACAATCAGTGGCGTCTCGTCCATATGTGCACCTCATGCACTGCACAACCTATTATTCAAAAAGAAAAAAATATGAAACGCTCCTACTATGCTATGCACAGACTAAAGCTCAAAAAAGGAACGTCTGGAAAGTATGAAAAACATACGGTCCACGAACTGTGCAGAATTACGTATATTGGTTCCTATTTTGTACCATTTATTCTATGCTCTCTCCAGTCAGTGCACATCGATTAGTGCACAAAAATTACGTATATCTATACACTGACTAATAAAATTGAGGGGCTTAGAATGCAAGAGGTGTAAGTGACTTGATCGATTTCTCTTCATCAACTTTTTATTTAGCATCAAAACTGCAAAAACGTTCCAAATTAAGTTTGCTATAGAATCCGATAGATGAGGTTCTGACATATCTTCCACATTGTCAAATACAGCTGGGAATGTATTTGCAGCGAAGTTATGACCAAAAGAGAGAGTCGATGTAGAGAAATCGATCAAATCACTTACACCCCTTTCATTCTAAGCCCCTCAATTGTGTTGAAGCTTCGGGTAACTAAACTGCCAATGTGTTGGCAACGATTTCGTGCAGTGGACTCTGTTCACAAGAGAAGAGAATGTTGGTGGGTTGATTCAGATCTCCTCATCGATAGTTTCTCCCGATTCTCTCGTAACCCGAGTTTAGACAACCAGATCCAGATCCACAATCGGCGCGCTTTGCGTAAGATGCTTTTATATAGCGGCTCTCTGAAAGCTTGCTTGACGCAGATGATTTATTACGTCATCGACATCAGTCTCTGTGCACTTTTTCGGTGAACAGATAGAGCGGCGCTCACACGCTCTAGTAAATTGCCAATGTATTAGTGTATGTATCGTGCATATTTTGCTTTGCACGTGAGGAGATCCACGCTTAAGATTCGCAGTCGGATTGGCGCACTCCAGATGACTAAATTTCATCCTGTTTTTTTCGGTGTGCCAATTGAGAGCGAATCTAAATAAATCATCAATAAATCATCACAAATCACACTGTTGGGCAGTATATTGTCGATGAGTTTTTGAAAAGGCCGTTTGCGAAAAGAACTGTGGAAGAGAAATAACTTTTTGCGAAAACGGATTTTCCGCGACCAAAACTGGACAAGTTAAAAACGACTTGTGCTAGAATCGGTAAAATAGTTACACGGAACTTTGATGCTACAGCTCAAGAAAGCTATTTTGTTGGTCTTGTTTGCTGTTGCAGAGCCCAGTAGGAAACAGAGTAGAGATACTTTTATTTATTTTTTTAATTTTTATTAAAAGATACATTCATCTGACATAAGTCTTAATGAACTATACAGAGTAGGATATGCAGATTTGAATCATCCATCTTTCGCTATAAATACTCATTCAGCTACCAAAGAGCACACCAACAACAGCATGACATGCCGCACGTTTGAGAAAACTTGCATTGAAGGTGCGTTAGATCATGCTAATGGAATCGTAAGAAACAAGCATAATTCAATTGTGTAGAAAAACAGAGAAGGCATGAAAATTCTCATTGAATCAGTTTGTCTTCTCAGTTCACATGGGCAGAGCTTCCGATGAAAGGTTCACATGGGCAGAGCTTCACGATGAAAGCATAACGTCTGTAAATAAAGGAAACTATAAGGACATGTGTAACGTTTTGGCTACGAAATATATGTCGGTTTCCGTCTTCATAAATACCACGGTAGTATTTTCTGGAACATCAGAATAAATTCAGAATGAGTTTAGTTTACTGCATCAATTTGGCATATCACCTGCTAAGCTGGTTGCGCAAACATATGATGGAGCTCGAGTGATGTCAGGAGATAAAGGTTCTCCTTTCCAGGCAATCGCAAAGAAGTCGTTTCCAAACGCTAATCATATTCATTGTAAGACGCATGTTCTCAAAATTGTTTTTCTGCACTCTTGCACGAATAATTCAAAAACAAGGAAATGTTTTTCTTCCCTCTTTTCGTTGGCACCATTCTTTATCCAAAGCCCAAATTGCGATTAGGAGTTGAAGAGATTTATGCAGCAGAATATCCCGTACTTTTGCAGAGTCAAGTGTGCCTATAGCTCTAGGATGATCAACATAGTTGAAACATATAATAAATAAATTTCTACTTGTCTGCAAGAAATGTAGCTAGGTAACACAAAGTGGGATGGTTATACGATTTCACTCGCACCAGGGCTGTAAGGATACATGCTGGATTTTGATACAATTTTCTTCAATCGCTTCAAATTTCTCATTTACCAACATTCTGTACCATACACTACAACAACGAGAACTCTAATTTTGACAAAGTGAAATTAGGAAATGAACTGAGAGTGTTCTATACGAAGCCAGAATTTGCCGAGAAGAAAACACCGGAGATTATAAAAACACTGATCGGTAGCAATCTTGACGATATTTTTCCGGAAATTGTTTTATTCGCAAAGCTAATACTAACGCATCCTCCAACCACAGCATCGGTCAAACAAAGTTTTTTAGTTCTTCATAGACTGAACACCTACTTATGATCAACGATGGGAGAGGAGCGACTGAAAAAAGCTTATGATTATGGCTATTGAGAACAAATCGCTTCTTGAGCTTCAGCATTAGGAGCAATTTATTGCGAATCCTTTTTATGACTGATTTGCGATTTAAATTTCATTACCGTATCACCAGAAGAAATTGAATTAAATTGTCTCTGAAAACAAGACTCTAATATTATGTTTAAGAAACATTCTATCGCTAATAGCTCAAAATAAGAATTAGACTCAGAGCTGTTTGAAATATGAGGAAACACGAGATAGTTCAGTCAATCCACTAAAATTCTTAGATAAAAAAAACTAAGCACTAATTAGCCCCTTTCTTTTGCAATGTTGAGCAGAAATTTATCAAATTTTGGGTTTCACTGGTTCACCGTGTAGGTGCACAACTAGTCAATTTACTCACGAGACGCCACTGATCCCAATCAATCTCTCGGAATTGTGTGACTTTGCGTTGCTCTGATGGAACACAACACCTCTTCTGTTGGCCAATTCTGAACGTTTCTAGTCGATCGTTAGCATCAAACGGTCCATTTGTTGATAGAAGAGATCACTTGCACTGAAAAAAAATTATTTTTTTAAACTAAAAAAAATGTAAATAAATTAAATTGTACGTATTTTACTGTTGCAGTATCAGCACTATAAACACTAATCACAATTTCAGCGGTCTAGCTTGTATTTTCACTATTATGAAATAAAAAGTATAAAATGTACCGAATTTGCTCTTTGTTGACCTCCATTGTTAGCACCCTGCCACTCACAACAGAATGGAACAAACAAAAAACAACGAGAGATTTATTACGCGAGATATTGATCACTAAATCCAGCCAACGAGAAAATGATGGATAACTTTTTCCCCAACGTAATATAATAATGAGCTGGATTCCTATATCTGAAAATGCTACTCAAAATTTAAAATGTTGGCTTGTGGCATCGAAATAGACCGAATACTAATGAAAATTGTACAATAAGTATTACACTGAGAAGTGTCGTTTCTTTATGAAATGTTAGAGCAAAAATATATGTGTTATGTGGTCGAAAAAAATCATGACAAACTGATTTACTTCTAAGGTACCCGTAGCACAACAGTGCTCTTTAATAAAATTTGGTAGAGAGTTCTTGGTAAACACAGAATTAAGGGTGAACCCAGGTCTGGAAGGTCGAAAAAAACTATTTTGACGTAGGACTACGTCTTTCATTTCTATACCGGGGTGTAAAATCAAAGTTTCGAAAACGAAAGCGTTACGCCGGAGACCGAGATTTTGAGCGTTAATAGCTCCTAAACAACTGAACGAAATGGTATGATAAACACTTCATTCGAAAGATAAAATGTCTACGCGTTATATACTTGTTACTTTTTGATCCAAAAACTTGTTTCAATAGTCTTAAAATTGCTTTCAAAACAGGCTATTGAAATCACTAATCGGTATATAAGCGAGCGCCGCTCGGAAATCCACTCAGTTCTAATTGAACAGCGATTGGAGCATGTTGTTGCTGTTGCGGTGAAGCTCTTTATTTATCATGAAAGCGCGGATGAACGGTGTCACCAAGAGCCTGTTTGTGCACCCTAGGCCAGAAGGGAATCTATCAGGAGGAGAGTGATGCCACAAACGGTTCCCTGGGAAGACATCGCTACACACACATACACGCGCGGCTTTTAACAGGTGGTTATCGAGTTGGCATTAACCACTGGTGGGCTTCCAGTATCGAGGAAAATGTGGAAATATCTAATCGTTACTGAGAATAATCTGCCAGTTCCTCTGGGAATTTTCAAAATATATTCATGTGAAAGAGTTTAATTGAATGTTTTCTATCCATGTTACACTGTGACCAAATATGTTTCAATCAAGTGCTATTAACAGGTAGTTATCGAGTTGGCATTAACCAATGGTGGGCTTCCAGTATCGAGGAAAATGTGGAAATATCTAATCGTTACTGAAAATAATCTGCCAGTTCCTTTGGGAATTTTCAAAATATATTCATGTGAAAGAGTTTAATTGAATGTTTTCTATCCATGTAACACTGTGACCAAATATGTTTCAATCAAGTGCTATTAACAGGTGGTTATCGAGTTGGCATTAACCACTGGTGGGCTTCCAGTATCGAGGAAAATGTGGAAATATCTAATCGTTACTGAAAATAATCTGCCAGTTCCTTTGGGAATTTTCAAAATATATTCATGTGAAAGAGTTTAATTGAATGTTTTCTATCCATGTAACACTGTGACCAAATACATTTGGTTTTGTGGTTTTTCAATCAATCGCAATTAACAGGATAGCTTCAGAAGATTATTCTTCCCCATCAGTAGGATATTTCCGTATCCAATATTGTATGCGCCCGCAATCGATTATTGCTCAGTCGCCGTAAGTTCCGAGCTCAGAGAGTTCATTCCCCTCTAGTTTGCCTTCCAAATTGCCATCGTAAACCACACCTTCTCTCGATTCAATCACACACAAAAAGCATACTTAAGCGATATTCTGGTGGTGAGACACATTCATTTTTCGTGAGGACATCGACAAGACAACATCGTTGCCTAACGTGCTGGAGGAGGTGGACGGCGAAGGATCGACACATACACGCGCAGAACTCTTTCCGTTAGGATGCCATTCAGCATCGAGAAAGTTCCGGAAAGATCTAATCATTGCTGGAAAATAATCTGCCAGTTCCTTTGGGAATGGTTATCGAGTTGGCATTAACCAATGGTGGGCTTCCAGTATCGAGGAATATGTGGAAATTACTAATCGTTACTGAAAATAATCTGCCAGTTCCTCTGGGAATTTTCAAAATATATTCATGTGAAAGAGTTTAATTGAATGTTTTCTATCCATGTAACACTGTGACCAAATACATTTGGTTTTGTGGTTTTTCAATCAATCGTAATAAACAGGATAGCTTCAGAAGATTATTCTTCCCCATCAGTAGGATATTTCCGTATCCAATATTTGATGCATAAAACCTTGTGCCTCCAACGTAACGCTCTCGTTTTCGAAGTTCTCCAAATATTCATTCATTCAGAATGAATTCAGATTCAACTTCATACAAATGATCTCTATATCAACGAGAGTCCTACGTCACCCTTGCGGTTATACCATAGATATAACCCACTTCCTGTTTTTTGCTTGAGCATTTTTGTTGTTGTCCTAAAAGAATTTTTAGATATTTGATTTCGTTGGAAAGTTACAGCCAAAAGTATGAGTATCTCAAGGGATATAGTATTGCTGTGCGAATTTTCAAACGCGGCTTTTCTCGATACCATGTTGTTTCAGCTGGTGGTACAAGAAAAAATGAATTTTCTTAATCGTTACATAGCCGTTTTTGATACCTCATTTTTTCGTTCTTTTATGAGCTTCTAAAAAAATAACCCATTTTTTTTAGCAAAAATGGCAATTCTGATTTCAAAATTTTCATTGGAATTCGTCCTTCAGAACTACAGAGCCGATACCATCAGCAAGGTACCGATTTTCAGACAGCATCTACGCATCCAGCGTAATAATTGGTATAATTTTAATTACTGGCGTTACAGAAACCTCAATCGTCAAGAAATTTTTTTTTCCGTTTTTCCGTTCTTCAGTTTTCCGGAAAATGACAAAAAATCGAAAAATAACCAAACAAAAACCATTGGCTAAAACCTAATTTTTTTTCCTGTACGAGGTTCAATCCAATGGTTTTTTCCTACATCACAACGTGTGTTCTTTTATCAATGTTATAACGAAGAAAAGTTTACATATTTTCGTCTTTTAAATGGTTTAATTTTTTGGTAGGTTATGTGGGGTTATGTACTTTCCGCATATAATTGCTTTAAACCGAATTTATTACCCAATAAAGCTATATAATATTGAATGAAAAGCTTATCATCCTAAGCTATTATTTGATGTCAAAACTTTAACCATATGGTTGCTTTCCAAAGCCATGAAAAATTATCGTTCAAATTATCGTTGTTCATCAACACCATTAGTGTTGGGAAAGGACATGTTTGTTGTTTTTTTTTTACCCAAAAGTATAACCATGCCCATTTCAGCCCATTTGATGAATATTATCAGTGAAAAGAGGGCTTACGTCAATGCAGAAAATCAATCGCTTCAATGAACATTTGTTCGCATAGCTTGACGTAAGCACCAGGTTGCTTCGTATGTAGTATGAGCATTTACATATCCGATAATAATCAAAACATCTCCGTCGGTAGTTTCAGTGGTTGTCGAATAAAAACAAGTACGTTTGGAAGAAATTTCTGGAGGAGGTGTTCTTGGTCTGTAATAGTTTTGACATGGAAGTTAAAAATTAATCTAATTCACCGACTACGTCAATATCATTTTGATGTCATTACTAATCCGATTTTTTTGTTATCACCTTGAAGTTTCAAATGCAGAAATCTATGTAATTACAACATAAAAAACATAATTTTCTCTCTACATTCATCGCGGAGCTGTGAACAGAGAAAAATAACTATATGAGCAACGTTTCGATGGTTACTTATACTCATTTATTAGAAAAAGCTTATTAATAGGACACTATTATTTTTGGACTCTACAAAGAATTTGAATGGAACGCCGTATGGAACTACGTCAGTTATGTGTTCAATATGTGACGTTATGGTAACTTAATTTCAAAATTGTTCAATTTTTTCCCGAACAAAGAATGTTTGTTTGCATGTTGAGCATACGTATTACGGTGTGTAGAATGCGAAGCAACCAAAAAAGTCGATTTTCATTTTGTCGCTTACGTCACCTATACAAACATGGGCAGTAATATGGGTTTGATATAATAATAAGTATAATAATAATAATAAGTAATAGTAATATGTAATATGTAATAAAAATTACTGCTTATGTTTGTACAGGTGATGTAAGCGAGTATATTAACCAAGTGGGGTGAGGAAACTCAATGCTTTTTTAAATTCATGTTTTTTCTAAATTGAAATATGAAAAAGTAGTCTAAATTAATCAACTTATATTTAATACGTATTACCAAATGCCATCAATATTTCTCCCAATCGCTCATTGTGCTTTCGTTTCTTGTTCACCCACAAACAGCCACAATCTGAAGATTTTCGGCCTGATCGGATCCGACGCCGGGATGTTCCAGTGCATTGGCACGAACCCGGCCGGCAGCGTGCAAGCGGCGGCTCGACTGGAGATCATCGAACCAGGTAATTTATCGTTATCACGTGGCAACTTCTGCTGCAGCGTACCGAGTTTTTCATTTACTTGTGCTTGCATTTCCACTGCGTACCATTTTTTTCCGTCGGAAGTTTTCCCTATTCATTGAGAAACTTTTCTTTGCTTTTCGTTTCATCTGTTTTGCTGCCTCCTTTATTTCGTTGCGATTTATCGATTTCGGTTACTCCTCGTTCCGGTGCGGCGCGCGGATTATTTTGATTATGATTTATTGCCACTTTTGCCGGCTTTTAACCGCGGACGGTTTATTTGCTTTTCTGCATGCAAACTGTTTTTGTTTGTTTCACTTGTGCAATCCATACTCTGGTGTGTGCGTGTGCGGTGATTGTTGTTGACATGACGTGACCTCAGGCCAACCGAAGCGTAACAAGGGTAAAAAGTTCCACCCGAATCAGTCGACTAAAATGAAATCCTACGAAAAGCCGGTGCACTCAGACCCCAAGCTATCCAAGGTCGTTCTGGACAGTCTACTGTCCAAGACCAAGGAGAAGGCAAATGTGAATCAGAACAAGTTTCAGTACGACGAATACACGGACGATGACTATTTGGAGCAGGAGGAAGAGCACGACGACGAGGACGAGGACGGGAAGATTTACTCACTGAGACCAGACGAAGACCCGAACAAGTTGTACCAGTCGTTGACCGGTTCACGGTCGGCGGAAGACGGTGGCGAAATTGGCTATTTTTCTAATTCACACTATCCTAATGCTGTACCTTCCGCGGAACGTCCGAAATCGCGACCAGATGGAAGTGGAAAGTTTGCGGCGCCCCTGCCCGGACCGCCCCGTGATCTGCAGGCGCAGATCGTGAAGTCACGCTTCATAACGCTCAGCTGGCTGGAGCCGGCGAAGAACCCAGACGAAGTCATCTCGTACTCCGTGTACTACAAGATGCACACCAGCGATAGGTAAGTTGTGTTCCGTATGCGGTGATAATGTTTGCACCAAAATTTTGGTTTCGTTTGTTGTTTATTTATTTAAAAGGGGATGTTTATGATAGTTTTAAACTATGTTATTCTTCGATTGAGTTTCCACTTACTGCGATTACGGCCTCCACACGCTCCGTAACGCACAGCAGGTCCTAATAATGTAGCCTGGATGCATTTCTCACCAAGTACGGGTCAATGTTTGTCTGAGGTCACATATCCTTCGCCCAGAACGGCAGACGTTCCTGTAACCACTTACAAGTGCGGTTCAAGGTGTGGCACGGATCCCCAATCATGTTGAAATACAACATTTGGCTTCGGGTCGTACTGCTCTTTGACCCACGGAACAAAACACTTCTTCAAATCCCAATGTAGATCTCCGTGTTTACTTTGTCACCTTCTGGTACACCGGGTTCACCTTTTTTTGGTTCAGCAGACCGCATCTCGTTGGGCATAAGAATGCCCGTTCCAAGAATCTGCAATCTTTGCGGAATTAATACATTGACGCCCATTATCATCTGTTAGTTTTACAATTTAAAGGTTTTTTATACGTGATATCTGCTCGGACACTGTCCGGTCAATAGACCGGTGAATGTACTCAAATCTGCATTAATCTGAGTAGGGTGTGTGTTATTCTGTTACAAGGTGTAATGAATAATTTGGATTTTCTCGGTGTTAACTCTTTGTGGTCGCTTGTCTGCTCTCAGCCACCATAGCAAGAAACCATGCTAATCTTATATTTTACTCAATCAGGTATCAGTTTATGCTTTTCCTAAACGAAGCTTCATGTCTAGTGAACCTGTTCACGAATCAATACGGTGCTCCTATGAGTAATAGATAACGGCACTCGGTATCAAACAAAGTAGTCACTCACACAAAACAACGCACAATGTGTCGAATGCGTAGGAATGTGGGACAAAAATCATATCTGCAGAATTTAGCCATTGTAACACTTTGGTGTAATGGAAAATATTGTTACAAAGTAGCAGAACTACTGTTTGCACAAATGTCTCATGTCTCATGAATAATCGCATATGTGTCTCAAGCGACAAAATCTTTGTTAATCTAAAGTAAAAAGTTCTGATAATTTCGGATGCGCAGATATCATTATTTGAGTAACTACTGGTTTAAATTATGTTGAATTAATTGTTTTAAAGAGCAGAATAATTGTTTGCATAAGTGTCTTATGTCATCTGAATAATCTCATGTAAAAAATCTTTGTTTGTTAAAAGTGAAAAGTGCTGATCTTTCCGGATACACATTGTTGGCATTAATTACTCATTTTTTGCATCAATGGCAAAAGTGTCTCATATTCAACGGATAACAAAAATAAAATAATGCATTGATTTTACTTCATATGATTTGTTCTTGGAGACTGCTTCGAAAAATTTCTCACGAAGACGAATTATGAAATATAATTTAATATAAAAAAACCATATTAAAACACATTGCTAAATTAATACATATATATAGTTCACAGATAATAAATGAATCGTTTGTTTAAGAACCCCATAAACGCCATTTTTATCAAAATTGACTTTTTGGCAGATTTTGAATCCTTGAGGGTACCTACATTGACTATCAAAATTTCTGAAAAAGTTGAACCCCCTTGATTTGAGGTTGCAAATATTCGTTTGTTTGAGAAACCCCATAAATCCATGTTTCTAAATATCACCATGGGCTCGCAGCGTTAAATATACAATTTCATTCATTATTTACCTTCGATTTCCTAAAGGCTCGTCAACATTATGCCGAATGATGCCGATCGGCCTATACCAGGCGGCATATTCGGTTCGTTATGTAATGTGGACGCCCCATCGGGTGCGAGAAGCCCAAGACCCATCGGATGCACGAAGCCGTCACGAACACACAAAGTACAATGTCGTCAACGCTAATTTACTTCGTTTTATTTTGGTTCGACTTTCTCGAACCGGACCCACTTGTTTCGGGTTGGGTTCGGTTTGATTCAAGTCGGTTTTCGGCACGTCGGCAAGCCTGGGCGGTACGTCCACATTTAGCCGGCTTTACCGGGCGGCCAAGGCCGATTGGCGTAATGTGGACGCGTCTTAAGACGCATGCACAAATCAACATAATCGGATTGTCTTCTAATTTGGATTGTTACCCAGACATGACCGCGAAATGCAAGCGTAGTGTTCGGCGGACAATAAATTACAAAGCGAAAATCATAAAAAGGGCAAATGTCAATGGAAAGGCAGGCAAAAATAGAGGCAAATCATCTCTCGGAAACCACAAGCTTTATTTGATCTTGTAAGTCAACATGTTTTGTCGACTTCCGTAAAAGTATCCCACTAAAACATCTTCGAGAAAACTACGAGAAACTACGCGAGAAAACATCTATTTCGTTGGAAAGCAGTGGCCGGAAAACCCCAAATGACCAAAAAATCCACTTCAAGTTTTCGCAGTTCATTCATGTAGCTTCCAAAAAACACAAATTTTTGCATTATCCCAAAATTGGCATGCGGAGGTTTTAGGGGGCAAGAGATGATTCTATGGTGGTTCGACACTGTTCCTCCTCTCTGAGGCCTAACTCGAGGAAGGAATCGTACGATTTGAGCTGTCTTTATTTTTTTTTATGTTTTTGTTCCAAACATGTATTCCATGTAACGGAGAAACATGCTAAGTGATTGAAGAATCTTGAACAAAAATATTTTTATGTTATAATGACGAGTTTTGGTAGAAATACTAGGAAATTTATAGTCAAACGAAATTTTGAAGGGTCTAGAGGTAATCAATCGATGAATGTATTTACATAAAAATATCAATTTTGCCGGGACGAAGTTCGCCGGATCAGCTAGTAACTTATAAACAGCTCCATTCTTACTTGATGTCAACATTATGAACATTAAAAATACATAATAGTGCATTGAGTCTCTTCAAAACAGCTAAATACACCACTGATTTTTCGTTTTTTTGAGAAACCCCCTAAGTTCATCAACTTTGAAGCGTTATATTTTGAGCTTAACCTGTTATATTGATGAAGTTGTGGTTCCAAATAATATGTTTTGGATCTAATAATCGAACCTCATACCAACAAATTGGGGGTCCAGGTCAAAAATGTGAGAAAAACAGTTGTTTGTCATTTTCTCGCAAGCGCGTCAAATGGACTTATGGGGTTTCTCAAATAAACGATTCAAATAAAAAAGTATTTATTTTTCCTAACCCTGCATGTATCACTGCTTTCTGAAGGAAAAATAATTCCGACCAGTACGACACCTATTTTATTTATTTATTTATTTTGGCTTAACGTCTTTACAACATGGCCTGATTCACAATTTTTCTCCAATTAACTCGGTTCGTGGCTATCTCTCTAGAATTCCGCGGGGACCCCGTGCTCACCATGTCATGCTCCACTTGGTCTAAACACCTTGCTCGTTGTGCTCCTCGTCGTCTCGTACCAGCCGGATTCCCGATGAACACCATTTTTGCAAGATAGTTGTCCGACATTCTTTCAACATGTCCTGCCCAGTATATCTTTCTAGCTTTGATCATTTTCTGGATACTGGGTTCGCTGGTGAGTCGCATGAGCTCGTGGTTCATCCTTCGCCTCCATATGCCGTCCTCCTGTACACCGCCGAAGATGGTTCTTAACACCCGCCGTTCAAAGACTGCGAGTGCTCGCAGGTCCTCTTCGAGTATTGTCCACGTCTCGTGCCCGTAGATGACAACCGGTCTTATGAGCGTTTTGTACAGGGAACATTTCGCACGACTGCTAAGTCTGTTTGACCTTATGTGTTTGTGGAGACTATAGTAGGTACGACTCCCATTGATGATGCGTCTCCGGATCTCGCGGCTGGTATCATTGTCAGACGTTAGCATTGAGCCAAGGTAGACAAATTGGTCCACTACCTCGAACTCATCGCCGTCGATCATTACACTACTACCTAATCGGGTCCTGTCATGCTCGGATCCGCCAGCATGTATTTGGTTTTATACGCATTGATTTTCAGTCCAATTCTCTATGCTTCGTGCTTAAGTCTGGTGTAATGTCTACCTAATGTCTAATGGCTACCGTCTCAAATGTTCTGCCGACAATGTCTACATCATCAGCGAAGCAGATGAATTGACTGGTTCTATTGCAAATCGTACCACGCAAGTTAAACGCCGCTCGTCTCATAACACCCTCTAGCGCGATGTTGAACAGTAGGCAAGAGAGACCATCATCTTGTCGAAGCCCCCTGTGGGACTCAAATGGATCAGATAATCCACCCGAAATTCGCACACAGCAATGTATTCCATCCATCGTAGCCTTAATCAGTCTTGTCAGCTTCACGGGGAAGCCGTTTTCGTCCATGATTTGCCATAGCAAAGGGTTAATAAAGCCCTCCAATTGGCTTCAATATTCGAAATTTCCCATGTTTAGAGCTCTGATTTCAGGCATGATGCAGATGGTCCACAAAATGGGTCAGGCTCGACAAATTTAGTTGAAGATCCAAATTTTTAATCAATTTTAGACTCATCAGTATAAAATACGAATGAACCTGAACGAGCTTTAGGACCACCTTCTTCCCCTTCGCTGCGATTGAATTTAATCACTTTGAAGAGAACACTGAAGTTAGTGTTTGTTGCTATCCAGCCTTCATTCATGTTTACTATAGTGTATAACATACCTTCAGGATGTGTAAATGAGATCAACTACTTGAAAATGTTTTGCACGTTTCAGTCTAAGAGCACCTTTGTCCGCTCCAAGTTGTGCAAGGGTAGAAGATATAAAAGAGCACCTAGGGTTTTGGAGGGTGCGCTGAGCATTGCTTCGGTTATTGATAAGCATGCCAGACGTTGTAGTTTGTCGAGCGTTTTCTGAGCTGACATTTGTATAGTTTTAGGCCACCACATTAGCGAAGCATATGTTAGTCAAGGTCTCACTATTGCCGAGTAAATCCAGTGAATCATTCTCGGTTATACTCCCCACTTTTGCTCGAATATACTACTATAAGTCCAGAGTCTGGGCTATAAATATTGCATACTCCAGTTAGTCGTTCCAAATTAACTTTTGGTCAAGCATGGCACCTAAACATTTGGTTCGGCTCCAATTGTACACCTTCCAATCTAAGAGGTGGATTCTTATACTTTCTTTTTGTGGTAAATGGAATTATGGTAAATGGTGGTAAATGGAATTATGACTCTTCAATGTCGGTGTCAAATGAAATGATTTGGCTAATAGAATACAGTACATCATGAAAATATTCCGAAGAAAATTATGTAAGAAATAAAAATTTTAAAAACATTTTTTTTTATGACTAAAATCAAATCGTGAGGCACGTCGGATTTTCATTATCCACAGTTAGCTGTTTCATCACATGTTTCATGCCCCACGATTTTATCTTAGTTTCATCAATGCCCCAAATTAATGAAGGAAGGGGTGTGATAACTACTAACTACTACTTTTCCTATTATTTTCCCATCTGGTCCAGAAGATTTAAAGGGCTTTATGGAATTCTCTGCCCAAATAACCCTTGGCTTCGTAAAGACCGCCCTAGCCATTTCTTTAGCTCTAATCTAGTCTCTGATTGGACAGGATTGAGCTGTATCGAAGACCTGTGCAAGTCCGGAAGTCATTTGGATTGAGCCTGGAAAGAATGTATCCATCATGGTACTAAGTGTTTCCTGGGAATCGATTGTACGAGGTAAGGCTATTAAATAACGAGACTGGTTACGAAAAAGGGTTATATTTCAAAAATTACGGTACAACGATATGCTCCCGTTCAATATACTCCCCTTGGCTCCTCACACACCTTTCCATACGTTTCTTCCATTGTTCGAAGCAGTGCTGAAATTCTTCTTTTGTGATGGCGTTCAAAAGCCGCGTCGCTTTTTCCTTCGCCTCTTTTACGGACTGAAATACCATTCAACACGGAATAGAAAAAAGTTGCATGGGGCTAGATCTGGCGAGTACGAGGCATGTTCGAGCACTGGAATGCCCTTATCGGCTAAAAATTGCTTCACCGACAGCGTGTTATGGACAGGTGTGTTGTTGTTCATGTTTTTCGTCACACATGATTTCCGACGTGCACTACAAACCACGTTCCATTCAAACCACTGCTGCTCGCAAACTACTATAGTGAAAAAAACGTGTTTTCGTACGTTTATAGCAGACACTTCAAGCTACCGAACGCACTATTCGTTTAACAACCCACCCCCACCCCTCTAGGGCGCCCTCCAGGCGCGCCGTCTCGTTATTTAATAGCCATACCTCGTATATTGACCGTTTTCTGTTTTCAGACTACCAATTCCATTGGTATTATCCTTGGGAAGGGCTTTATGAAGTCTTGCTACAACAGGAAAACTTTCTACCTGTTCCATGCTGAACTCCCCATCACTTCTCTTCGATTTGCGGATTTCTTTGTTATATTAGGGGTTTGTTATGTAGGATTTACGGAAATGTCCACGCTTGTCCAGGGTGAGGGGGAAGGGGGTTTAGATAATGTCCACGCGGACTTGGAGGAAGCATTCTCTAAGTCTGGTGGGATTGGGAACTCTGTACTATGAATTTAGAAAGAATCGAGATGGTAGCCCTGAATCTGGAGAAGTCGTACAACCGAACCTAGATTACGCTAGTTCTGAAGACATTGACAGACTGGAAGATAGACGGCAAACTAATGTACTTTGTGAAGAACTTCGCGACAAAACGGTCCTTCGAAGTAAAAGTTGGGTTCACCAGTTTTAAGGCACCTCCACGAAGAAACTGGTGTACCTCAAGATTCTATCTTAATGTTCGTATTCACCTATGTGGATGACAACCTTCTAGTAGTGGTGTGGAACACGCATAGGGCATCAAGCATCAAGATCTAGGCAGCTACCAATGACATCGGTAAATGGGCTGTCGACCGAGGTTTCTTTATTGACAAAAGAGTGGTCACATGGTGGTCAAAATTTACAACAGGGATGCGTTCGGGGATGAAAATTTATAACGAACGCATCCCCCGTCGTAGAACGTTGATAATACTGAGCGATTTAGTCAACTGTAACCTGAATTTCCAGCACCAAGTCGACGAGGTGAGGAAGAAGTGTGCCTTCCGTTTTTTTTTTGTTTTTAGACCATTACCAAACCTCACCGGAGGTATACTAGTAACCAGTAACATACCTTGTTTTACTCTATGGTATTGCTACTTGAGTAAGATTAGTAAAATAATTAAAAAGTTCAACTAGAAGATGAAGCCAACCTTTCTCATGATGTTTTCCTTCATACTGTTGATTAAAGCTAAGATTGATTCATTTAGAATCAGGAATCACAAAACCAGTTGTATCGCGGGATTGGTTGAAGGTACAAAAAATGTTTTTATATCAAAATACAGATAATTAATTGTTCTTTAAGAAAAACTATTTAAAAAAATATTACTTTACAGTTTGAATTTTTGTACTTTTCTTCGGATACCTCCATCAAAGTTTGTACTTTCTGTTGTTCAGCGGCTCAGCGGCCATTTCATTAACGATCTCTTCATGTCTGTAGAATCCAGAGTCACCTTGGCACCCTTCTTCAGTTCTGCTTGACAATTGCCCAATATTTTTCGATATGGGCGGAATTGGGACAATTGGGAGAATTGAGGTCTTTTTCAATGTAATTGTCCTGTTTGGTTACTTGCAGGCACAGGAATTACGATAACTTTCTAACATATGGATTCTCCGGATGGTACTTTGGTTAGAGTTGTGTTTGTAGCGATGTCGTAATCCGAGTGTCCCGGGTTTGCATTAATTATCTCATCGGAACAGCAATTGCAAGTTCACGAAAATGTTCGAGCACATCATAAACTGTCAAGCTAATCACTGATTGCGCGACACCCACGACGTGGTCAGATAATAAAATGTTGGTGTGGATGTCCAGAATCAAATTTGTTCTCTCACTATCCATACTGCACATTTTTTTAAAAACAAAACAGATCAACTGAAAGATACAGCTTTTCCAAACAATTTGCTATCAAAAGCTTTGAGATACGCCTACTACGACCTCTGCAATAAAATGAACAGTGATGCCGGATTTTAACTGGAATAAACCTTAAGGGTAAATAAATAAAATGATAGCTTGCACCATTATACATCAACACAAGTGGTCCAATCACATTGCATTATTTCATTAAAAGTCCTAATTATGGGCTATGGGCTATGGTTATTCACAATCCACAATACACAGATAAATTGTTTTTATTTAATGCTATAATTGAAATTCGAGAACCTATACTCAGGCCACTAAGTGACCCTTGCTGAACCTGTGAGATTGATCTGAAATTCTCAGTACCTTTTCCGAAAAGATTTCTTACACATTGAAAATGAGTACGTTATATTGAGGTAAATTAAACGTTATATCGAAGTTCCCTGGTACCAGCAGTCTTGGTATGCGTCGGGGAACCTATGTTTGACATATTCGTGCGAAAATCTCCAGAACTGCGAGTTTTCTCGCCTAAATCAGGGAATGTTCATAAATTTTGAATCCATTTCAAGGTTGTCAAAATATTAGGTTGTCATAAATTTATGAGAAGCAGTTTTGTAAGTTTGGTCAGTACAAAACAAGTGGTCACAAGTTATATTTATCACCATCAAGTGCACCGGGAATATAGTTAGCAGTTTGGCTCCTTTAACACATTAAGCACAGCGTCAGACCCTAGGGGGATCATCACATTTTCGAGTAGTTTTGTGGCAATCTTCTACCAACGATTCTGTGCACATGACGAAATAGATACGAGATTGTTCAGGTTTTACCCAAATAAATACCTATTTTCTAGAGGATCTAGAAGAAAGGATCCTCAAATATTGTTTCACAGTAGTGTTCAAATGGTGGGAAACATCATTTTGATCTGCTTGAATGATATGATTGATTAAAGGTTTATTTCTCCATTTTACGAACTACATATAAATACTACTAAATACTACGAAGCTTCGAAGGAAATTCTATTTCTCAAACATTGGATTAGGTAAAAAATCATTTTAGGCAAAACAAAGCCGATATTCTTAAAATAAAAGGGTTTTTAGGAACCAGTTTTCTTTCAGTTTTTTCAAGAGTATTCTTCATGTTTTTTGGAAAATATTGGTTGAGTGCATGCAAAGAAAACCAAAGCAGTGTATACACAGATTGTCCGATTGTGCAAACATTATCCCGCATACGGTATTGTTACCAATATGTTCAACCCCTAACATTCTGTGAAAATTTTCAGAGAACGCAAAATCACCACCAAGTCACGAGACGAACAGGAAGTGAACATCCAATCGCTTCTCCCAGGCCAAACCTATCAGTTTAGGGTGGTGGGAAATAGCAACCACGGATCGGGAGAAACTTCACAAGTTTTAGAAGTACGAACACACTCCGAGGAGAACATTGCGGGACCACCCCTGAACGTACAAGGTCAAGCGATAAACGATAAGGAAATCCATCTACAATGGGACCCTCCGTTGGTATCGACGGCCGAGATATCGAAATATCGCATTTACTATGCGGAAATCGATAACGGAGATGAGATGTACTCCGATACGACATCCACCGAAATAGTGATCAACGAATTGAGACCTTACACCGAGTACACATTCTACGTGGTTCCCTGGAATCAGATGGGTATGGGAGATCCATCGCATGAAGTTTTACTCAAAACCCATTCTTCAATCCCTTCTGAACCGCCATCCAACGTAAGCTTGGAGGCAACGAGTTCTACCTCGGTAACGATACGGTGGCAGCCGCCTCCAGTCGAGGACCGCAATGGACAGATAACCGGATACAAGATCCGTTATCGAAAAAATAAGAAACCGTTACAGGTGGAGACCACCCCGGCGAACGTTCGACACTGGGAGCTGAAGGGATTGGAACGACTCTCGGCGTATCAGGTGAAAATCGCTGCCATGACGGTCAACGGCTCGGGACCATTCACCGAGTGGCATCACATCGAGACGTACGAGAATGATTTGGACGAATCGCAGGTTCCCGGACAGCCGGGATGGATCAAAAGTTAGTTGTTCTAAAATATGGTAAGAATGATTGTTTGATAATTTTCTCGTTTATTTAGCACGACCTGGCGCTGAGAGTATCACAGTTACATGGGCACCGCCGATCCACCAAGAGATTAAGGTTCGGAACTACGTTCTCGGCTGGGGTAAAGGAATTCCGGATGAAGACGCAACCGATGTGGAAGAGCACATCCGAATGTTGGAGATTCGTAATCTGGAACCAAACACGGAGTACGTTATATCGCTCCGGGCGAGAAACAATATGGGCGATGGTCCGCCAATATACGATACGGTGCGTACTAGGGAAGATTCGCCCATAGAAGCACCCACTCCACTGGAAGTGCCCGTCGGACTGCGAGCTATTCCAATGTCGGGCACTTCGATTGTTGTTTACTGGACGGACACCACTTTGAGCAAGAGTCAGCACGTTACCGACAATAGATATTACGTGGTGAAGTACACACCAACCGCCACCGCCACAAGGTTTAGGTATTACAACACCACCGATTTGAACTGCATGATCGGTGATCTTCGCCCTAACACACAGTATGAGTTTGCCGTGAAAGTGGTCAAAGGCCACCGCCAGTCGGCCTGGTCGATGTCCGTTATTAATTCTACGCATCAAGCTTCCTCGGTTTCACCGCCTCGAGATCTAACGGTAACTCATGATGGTAGGAATCCGCTTGCCGCCATTCTTCAGTGGCAGCCACCCAGGCACAGCAATAGTCCCATCACCGGCTACGTTGTACTGTACACAACCGACCCGAACAAACGAGATCGTGACTGGAATGCTGAAGCCGTGGTCGGTGACAAAACCAGCGCCGAAATCACCGGTCTTGAACCCCACACAACGTACTATTTCAAAGTACAAACACGCAACTCCAAAGGTTACGGTCTCTTCTCAGCGATGGTTTCACAAACGACAGGCGCCGAGCTGGATTCCAGTGAAAATCTGTCCATGCCCAAATCCATCTCACCGGAGATGGTGTACGTGATAGTAGGATTCTCGATTCTGACCGCTGTGATAGCGGTTGCGGTCGTTATTCTGCTGTGCCGGAAGAAACCCGAAAGCACTCCGGAACATGCGAAAAAGAGTTATCAGAAAAATAATGCTGGCATAATTAAGCCACCGGATCTGTGGATTCATCACGACCAAATGGAGCTGAAAAATATGGACAAAAGCAATCACAGCACCACGCCTGGATCCGTTGATGGCGGGGCGTCAAGTAGCGGAGCAATGACGCTGCCGCGTTCGGTTGGAGGCCACGAGTTCGACAGTGAGACGCCGATATCTCATGTGACGAACTCGCTGGACAAGAGGACCTATGTTCCTGGTTATACAGGTGAGAGTAGTGACTCATAGGGTCTCAAAATCGTATATTGAATGTTATTGACTATTGTTGTTGTTTTTAGGCACTACGACTCCTTTGAGTTCAACCATGGAAAGACCATCGTATCCACGCACTCAGTACAACATGGCATCCCGGCCGCATATATCACTAGACCAGCAAACGCTATCCCAGCAGAGCTTGATCCAGCAGCCACCTCAGCTACCTCCGGCGAATCCGATAGTGCAAACGCCGGAAAATCCCTACACCTACGACGGAAACTATAGGTAAACAAAGGAGCACTGTACCTCTGATGGATAGATTTGTAAACACAGTTTGTTTGATTGCAGCAATCCAAACGCTACATACGCGCCCGGAATGGCCGTCGATATCCCAAAACGGGGGCAAGGTCATCCACTGAAAAGCTTCAGCGTGCCAGCCCCACCTTCTTCGACGCCAGTTATCAGTAGCCAAGGAAAACATGGTGAGTGAACTTTGCTAAACTTATTAGAGAGCGATTCCACGTCGAATGCCCCGTCCCTTTCCGATTGTTCTTAAAACTTTGTACATTTTATGGCACCACCTAAAATTCTTATTTAATCATCGTATGATCAAACTTTAATTGCGTCTAACTTTTGAATAAGGTTGAACTTTTTTTTTCAAAAAAAACCTTGTAACTCGAGTGCCAGCTATTTTCTAGGAATAATAACATGTTAAACAAATTTCCTCATGAGTTGAGTTTATTGTTGAGTTGAGTTTTTCTATTCTAGAATCACCATTTTTCCCATATATTTCCAATAGAAAATTGATTTAATTTCTTCAAATTTCAATACTTTGGCAGTTCTATGTGTGTGAAATCAACATTAGGTATAAGTGATGTCAGCTCGTTGTGTTGTACTTGTAGAGACGAATGAACTCTCAGAGTTTAAAGTCTCTCTGATTCAATACCGTTACCGTTGTACTTGTTTAAGTGCGATTCACATACAACATCCACGTCACGTCTACGTTCCGTCACGTCACGTTACGTCAGTTTTTCTACCATGCATTTCTTATGGAAACATTCACATACACCGGCAACGTAACGACCCGTCAGCATTCGTTCAACGAAAACGACCGGCAGGATTTGTAGAAAAGAATAATTGACGGAGACGGACGGCTCGTTTGGTTTTTGTCTGGGCTTTGTGTCTCGGCTTTTGTTTTGATTTGGTTGTACAGTAATTTATATCTAATTCGACATTAAGCTAATTGAACAGATCTGTGATGTGATACGTTTAATTGGAAATTTTTACCTGTTATTGGACATTTTTGTAAACATTGAGTTCGGAGCCCAAATTATGGCCCCACATTGAAAGTCACCACCAGTTGCGAATGTCTAATTACTGGTCAAAATCGACTACAATGCGACACTGAATGGTGCCTCAGCATATCGCATGATAAGTAACTTACTGTACTTTTTATGCCAACATATCTCTTAGCTCCAAATTTCGGAGTGAAAATCATTCGCGAATAGCTGAGAGAAATATTCTATTTATTATTATTGTTGAATAAGGGTCGGACTACGGGGTTTAAGTAGTTAAATAATTGAATTCAATGATTTTCATTGAATTTTTCAAAATTTAGAACTGATTCTAGGCATGCTGATTTGAAAGAGGGCATTGCAATTTAAAATTGTTGTAGGTGGCGACACCATGAATAACATTACATAAATAATTCGTTTGACATTTGACGTGACGGTGCTGGTGGAAGCATTGACTGCATGTGTGAATTGGTGGAGACGTTGACGGAACGTAGACGTTCTTCTCCGTAACGTTCTATGTGAATCGCACATTATCCGCTGTGGTTTCATTCAGTGGAAAAAAAAACTCTACTCCATACTCCTCCTTCCCTTGTCTTTCCCGACAAGGAAAGAATCCATTCTCGCTCGATGCTCACCAGCGACGATGTCGCTCCGATGACCACTAAACCAAGGCGCGTAGAAGTATATCCTAAGGTGGGCCAACTTGCTAAAACCACTCTTCAGCCATCTTGGAAGTCTACTGTGTTTTGTTTGTAAACAAAACACAATACGCTTGCGCACAAGCTCGCTCGTGATCAGTCTGTCTCTTTTCACGCTTCAAGGAAAAAATCCCCTTCTGCTTTCTTCCGTACTTTTTTATATACCGCTCCCCTAACCAACTTAGTGACGAAACGGCCTCACCTAGTACCATAGACCCGTCTTGCACCAAACGAGAAGTGGTGTGGGTTAGAATCGTGGATAGTTCTACGTCAAAAAAACTAAGACTGATAATTGATTTTAATAAATTTCCCATGGAAGGCAATTATATTAACTTACTTACAACAAAAAAATCTACGCCCTTGCGAGCGGTCTTACGGAAGTTAACCGGAACATTCGCCATGGCGGACGAAAACTTGCCTGTAGGCATGTTTTTAAGTTTTTTCTTCGTTTTATTTATCAATTCCTTCTCAATTTTCGCGACAAAATTGTTGGAGTAGATCTTACGCTTCAGATTTACTCAGAAATTCTCGATGGGACGCAGCTGGGAGACGTTGGGCGGGTTCACCGACTTGGGTACCACATCGATATTCAGCCGCTCCATCTCCTCTAACTATCGCTTCGAGTAGTGGCCCGACGTCAGATCCGGCCAGAACACCGCGTCTTCGACCTTATGGTGTTTCTTGATGAACGACGCAGCTTCAGGCAGGAACTTCGTACTATAAATTTCCCCGTTCACGCCCAATCCGGAGCTAAAGAAGAGCGGTCCCGTTCTCGCTGATTTTCAGCCACAGCAGCACCTTTTTGGAGAACTTGGTGTGTGAAATAAACTTCACTTCGGAGCTCACTTCCTTCGTGGGGGAAGTAAAACAAGAAGTGCTCGGCCAGTCGTTGCCATCCAAAGTGGGATAGGTCACGTCGTCCATCACCACCGCCAAGTCGCGATTCGCCAGGAAAATCGACTTAACCATCTTATTCAGCCGCTGGTGCTGCCTCATTGCCTGCAGCTCCGAGACCAGTGGACGGGACTTCCGCTTTCTGACATGTATGTCCATGTTCGCCAGGTACTTTTACACTGTGTGGCCGGTTGCACCGACCTCCCGGCCAAGCGCACGCAACGATGTAGCTACTTTTCCCTCGATCTTCCTCATCAGCAACCTTTGGAGCTTCTTTTAATTCTAAAGCGTTGGGGGACAGATGACATTATTTGCCTATTTGACGCTGATAGGCACGAAATTGCATGTTTTATGTCGAAAATGAAATGCTTTCTGACAACGCTAGTTCGGGTGTATAATTGTGAGTATAAGTATAATTGCATGGGTAGTTTCGTCAGTGCGTGTGAAAGTAAACCCATGAAAAATCGGCAATTTTTGTCCATTTTTTTAATGCAAACGTTATAGCAAGAATCTCATGTTAATAATAGTCATTCTAGAGATATAACAATTTCCATACAATGAAAATTCAGTTTAGGAAATTTTTAACACAATTTCGAGATTTTAGTCGTAACGTTCAGCAGCGATGCGTTCGATTTTTCTCTATAGCAATTAACTAAAATTAACGTTGTTATTTCTGGAAAACAGGTCTAATTGACAGAAATAAAATGATTGAAAATTCAGCCAATGCATACGATTAGACTCACTTAAAATAAGTTTTATATCAAATTTCCATAGTCAACCAGTTGGAGATCATTCTATGTTCCTAATGATTTCGATTACTTCCCTAGACATTGAGTTAATAGGGATATGGAGAGTGATGACTCACTGCCATTGGGAAATTTCACTCTGTTATAATTAGTCTGGTTTTGGTTTTTAAATAAAACTCACTCACTTATACTATTTTATTTATAACTAAAAACTTGGAATCACTGTGGAAACAACTATCTCGGTACGTTGACTTATTTGGAATGAACTCACTGGGATCTAAAATGCATGTTCTCCTCATGCTCGGTCATAAAACTGCTGACCAATCAGTGTTGCTCTTGTTGTTGTATTGGTTTCGTCTCGTTTTCTGGCTGGTACTCACTCTGCTGATGTACTGTTACATGTTGAAATATGTTAGCTTGTGCATTAATGCGCATTAGAAGGATGTCCGTTAAATTGTGCAGAAATCCGTTCGCTGGCGCGAACAGTGAGTATTAGCCAAGATTGGCATTGGCGTAGGCATGCTTTATGATCGTTCACTGTGTTGAACAGATGTTCTTTTGGCCTGAGCTCTTTATTCCTCGGAGATTCTCTGGTACAGGCTGAAGTTTCAATCAAATATACTTTAAAATGAGTTATATTGATAAGTAGTTTCTGCTAGTTTTAATGTAATTTTCTCATATATTTGTTCTGCCGAGTTGTATGCTCCCCTACCCGTACCATCATTAACGAGCAACTAATACATTCGTTCCGCCCGTTTCTAACTTATAAATGAGCCATCCGTGATTTGAAATAACAGTTTCTTTATGTGGACACCGACTGGACAACATCGTTGCTGGACGAGCTGGACGGCGAGGGATCGAGTGCCTTTCTCAAGGCAAGAGGGTGGAGGTGGTAGCGCTGAATCAGAATAGAGTAGAGTTTTCAAAGGGCCAAGGGAAACTGGCAAATTATTTTTCAGCAACGAAAACATCTCATTCACACAGTTCAGCTTGAAGCGATCGGACGCTTTGTGCTATTGTGCTCGCGTTTCGGTAACAGCTATTGTTATTGGCTGGTGTTTTTTCCTCAACCAAGTGTGCTTCTTCCATCGCGTGTTAATTGTGGGAACAGTGAAGTGCGCTCAACAATTCCCACCAGCTGGAGTGAATAGCTTCTCACAGCAGATACTGGTGAAGGTCTATAGAGAGACACTTTTGATCGCCGAATCATCGCCATTTCCACCGCCGACGTAGGTGCGCTCGCTCACCAATACACCTACAGCAGTGTAGCAATAGACGCCAACACGTGATCAACTGGACGGTGCAGAACGAGTCGAATATTATCTGCGCGGGGTGCGCATTTAGGTGAATACGCAGAAAAATACATTTAGAGAAAATATATATAAATATTATATTTTATTTTATTTTTTTTTTCTTGAAAAAAAACATGTGTGGCCGGTTGCACCGACCTCCCGGCCAAGCGCACGCAACGATGTAGCTACTTTTCCCTCGATCTTCCTCATCAGCAACCTTTGGAGCTTCTTTTAATTCTAAAGCGTTGGGGGACAGATGACATTATTTGCCTATTTGACGCTGATAGGCACGAAATTGCATGTTTTATGTCGAAAATGAAATGCTTTCTGACAACGCTAGTTCGGGTGTATAATTGTGAGTATAAGTATAATTGCATGGGTAGTTTCGTCAGTGCGTGTGAAAGTAAACCCATGAAAAATCGGCAATTTTTGTCCATTTTTTTAATGCAAACGTTATAGCAAGAATCTCATGTTAATAATAGTCATTCTAGAGATATAACAATTTCCATACAATGAAAATTCAGTTTAGGAAATTTTTAACACAATTTCGAGATTTTAGTCGTAACGTTCAGCAGCGATGCGTTCGATTTTTCTCTATAGCAATTAACTAAAATTAACGTTGTTATTTCTGGAAAACAGGTCTAATTGACAGAAATAAAATGATTGAAAATTCAGCCAATGCATACGATTAGACTCACTTAAAATAAGTTTTATATCAAATTTCCATAGTCAACCAGTTGGAGATCATTCTATGTTCCTAATGATTTCGATTACTTCCCTAGACATTGAGTTAATAGGGATATGGAGAGTGATGACTCACTGCCATCGGGAAATTTCACTCTGTTATAATTAGTCTGGTTTTGGTTTTTAAATAAAACTCACTCACTTATACTATTTTATTTATAACTAAAAACTTGGAATCACTGTGGAAACAACTATCTCGGTACGTTGACTTATTTGGAATTAACTCACTGGGATCTAAAATGCATGTTCTCCTCATGCTCGGTCATAAAACTGCTGACCAATCAGTGTTGCTCTTGTTGTTGTATTGGTTTCGTCTCGTTTTCTGGCTGGTACTCACTCTGCTGATGTACTGTTACATGTTGAAATATGTTAGCTTGTGCATTAATGCGCATTAGAAGGATGTCCGTTAAATTGTGCAGAAATCCGTTCGCTGGCGCGAACAGTGAGTATTAGCCAAGATTGGCATTGGCGTAGGCATGCTTTATGATCGTTCACTGTGTTGAACAGATGTTCTTTTGGCCTGAGCTCTTTATTCCTCGGAGATTCTCTGGTACAGGCTGAAGTTTCAATCAAATATACTTTAAAATGAATTATATTGATAAGTAGTTTCTGCTAGTTTTAATGTAATTTTCTCATATATTTGTTCTGCCGAGTTGTATGCTCCCCTACCCGTACCATCATTAACGAGCAACTAATACATTCGTTCCGCCCGTTTCTAACTTATAAATGAGCCATCCGTGATTTGAAATAACAGTTTCTTTATGTGGACACCGACTGGACAACATCGTTGCTGGACGAGCTGGACGGCGAGGGATCGAGTGCCTTTCTCAAGGCAAGAGGGTGGAGGTGGTAGCGCTGAATCAGAATAGAGTAGAGTTTTCAAAGGGCCAAGGGAAACTGGCAAATTATTTTTCAGCAACGAAAACATCTCATTCACACAGTTCAGCTTGAAGCGATCGGACGCTTTGTGCTATTGTGCTCGCGTTACGGTAACAGCTATTGTTGTTGGCTGGTGTTTTTTCCTCAACCAAGTGTGCTTCTTCCATCGCGTGTTAATTGTGGGAACAGTGAAGTGCGCTCAACAATTCCCACCAGCTGGAGTGAATAGCTTCTCACAGCAGATACTGGTGAAGGTCTATAGAGAGACACTTTTGATCGCCGAATCATCGCCATTTCCACCGCCGACGTAGGTGCGCTCGCTCACCAATACACCTACAGCAGTGTAGCAATAGACGCCAACACGTGATCAACTGGACGGTGCAGAACGAGTCGAATATTATCTGCGCGGGGTGCGCATTTAGGTGAATACGCAGAAAAATACATTTAGAGAAAATATATATAAATATTATATTTTATTTTATTTTTTTTTTTCTTGAAATATTAGAATTTTTTATTTTATTATTGTGAAATATTTAAAAAAAAATAGAATTTAAGTGCCATTTATAATGGCAGAAGGTGGGGGGTCTCCGAATATGGAGATCTCAGACAATGAAACCAATGAATCCCCCCCATCAGGTAAAAAAAGGAAAACACTTAAACGTGTTCCTAAATCGCAAAATGTTTCTTCTGGGGACGAATCAGCTCATGCTAATAAACCCCCTCATAAAAAAAATCGCAAATCTCTCCTCTCCACCTCTTGACGCTCCCACCCTACCTTCCACTTCGGGTTCCCTTTCTGTTATCCCCGCTACCACTCAATCCTTACCTTCGCCTACTCCCCATGTTGTCTCCCTTCCCACTCAATCCTTGTCCTCGTCTTCCCCCTCTGGTACGTCCTTTCCCCGTGTCAAGGTCTATCCAGAAGATGCATCTGGAACTGGCCCATGGGTTGTTTTCTTTCGGCCCAAACCAAATGGAAAAGCTTTGAAAGTCATGCAGATCGCGAAAGATCTGGCAAGGTATACCTCCGTGTCGGAAATTTTGAAGGTTAGACCAAACAAATTGCGAGTTGTCGTGACTGATCGAAAGGACGCAAACAAGATTGTTGTCGACCAGCATTTTACAATTGAGTATCGGGTTTACATTCCCTCTCACGTAGTTGAAATTAAGGGTGTGATAACCGAGAAGAAACTTTAAGAAACTGCCCTCGATGACTGTTAAGATCTTGGGTTGCCGCCAGCTCGGAACAGTTTTTCATGAAGGGGGTGAAACCAAATTTACGCCGTCCGACTCGTTTCGAGTCACCTTCGCTGGTTCAGCTCTCCCGGACTACGTGATGGTAGAGAAATTGAGGTTAGCCGTGCGACTTTTTATTCCGAAGCCAATGATTTGTCAAAAGTGCAAGTCAGTTGGTCATACGGCTGCTTATTGTGCCAATAAAGAACGCTGTGCCACTTGCGGAGAGCAACATGTGGGCGAAGCCTGCAGTGCGACGGTAAAAAAGTGTCCATATTGCGGGGGAACCCCACACGTGCTCTCAGCTTGTGAAGCATACAAGAGTCGCTGGGAGAAACAGAAGCGCTCTTTGAGGGAACGCTCTAAACGCACTTTCGCGGAAATTTTGAAGGGCGCTTCTCCACTGGCTCAACAACAACAACCAATCAACACACATAATGTTTACGCCACGTTGCCAGTTGACGAAATGGAAGCGGATACAGCTAACGGGGGCACGCCGCCTATTTCTCAAGGGAATCCCCGGCGCAAAAATGTGACCACTCCCAACGTTCAAGGACAAGTCCCTCCGGTGATACCCCCAGTTAGTTTGCCTAAAAAAACGAATGCAGCGGACAAGCAAAATCAGGTTCCTCCTGGCTTCCGTGGGAATGGTTCACCTTTGAACGACCCAGCATTCGAGGGAACATCAAAAACCCCTAATGTCCCTGTTTTTCCGTCAAGTTCAACTTCCCAATCGGGATTCATAAAGTTGTCCGACCTTGTGGATCAAATTTTCACGTGTTTTAATGTTTCCGACTCCATCAGAACCATTGTCACCGCAATGCTTCCAGTATTAAAGACAATTTTGCAGCAATTGATGCAAACATGGCCCCTCCTTGCAATGATTATCTCTCTTGATGTCTAATTTAAACAGAGAGGTCGGAGACATCACTGTTTTACAGTGGAATTGTCGTAGTCTTATCCCTAAATTGGATACATTTAAATTTTTAATTCATAAGTTCAATTGTGATGTTTTTGCTCTGTCCGAAACTTGGCTTTCTTCGCGAGATGATCTCTCTTTCCACGATTTTAATATTATACGCTTGGACCGATATGACAGATACGGAGGGGTGCTATTAGGGATCAATAAGTGCCACTCATTTTTCCGAATTGATCTTCCACCTATTGGTGGGATCGAAGCTGTTGCTTGTCATGCAAACATCAGAGGCAAAGACCTCTGTATTGTCAGCTTGTATTGGCCTCCGAGAGCTGCGGTTAGCCGCAAGCAACTTGTTGACATTTGCTCACTCCTTCCTGAGCCACGGTTGATCTTGGGAGACTTCAATTCTCAGGGAACCGCCTGGGGGGAACAGTACGATGACAACCGTTCATCGTTGATATATGACCTTTGTAACAGCTTCAATATGACCATTTTGAATACTGGGGAAACAACACGTGTACCTAAACCACCTGCTAAGCCAAGTGCTCTTGACCTCTCGCTTTGCTCGAACTCACTATCGTTAGATTGCAAGTGGAATGTAATACAGGATCCCAACGGTAGTGATCACTTGCCAATCAAAATTTCCATCACCACTGGGTCGAATTCTTCTGAATCTATAAATATGGCATATGACCTCACAAGACACATTGACTGGAAAAAATATGCGGACGCGATTGCTCTAGCCATCAATTCCAGAGATGGTTTACCTCCTTTGGAGGAGTATAACTTCCTTTCTCGTTTGATCTATGACAGCGCAGTTCGCGCTCAAACGAAACCCATCCCAGGTTCCACCATTTGCCGAAGGCCTCCCAATCTATGGTGGGATAGCCAATGTTCCAAGCTTTATATAGAAAAATCGAATGCATTTAAAGCTTTTCGGAAACGTGGAACTCCTGAAAATTTTCAAACGTATTTAGCCCTTGAGAATCAGTTCAAAAATTTGATCAAAGGGAAAAAACGTGCTTATTGGCGAAATTTCGTGGGAGGTTTGTCACAAGAAACGTCAATGAAAAAATTATGGAAAGTGGCTCGAAACATGAGAAATCGCTCTTCAACGAATGAAAGCGAAGAATATTCACATCGATGGATTTTTAATTTTGCACGGAAGGTTTGTCCCGATTCCGCTCCCGTGCAAAAAATTGTTCGAGATATACCACAAGATAGGTGCGATCTTGATTCCGAGTTTTCGATGGTAGAATTCTCTCTTGCTCTCCTTTCTTGTAACAATTCGGCTCCAGGAACGGATAGATTTTTAAGTTCAACTTGTTAAAAAACCTCCCTGATGTGGCGAAACATCGCTTGTTGAATTTATTCAATCGGTTTCTGGAGCATAATATTATTCCAGATGATTGGAGACAAGTACGAGTTATAGCTATTCAAAAACCCGGTAAACCCGCGTCCGACTTCAATTCGTACCGCCCAATAGCAATGCTGTCTTGTATACGGAAATTGTTGGAGAAAATGATCTTGTTTCGCCTTGATCGATGGGTTGAAACGAATGGCCTACTCTCAGATACACAATATGGGTTCCGCAGGGGCAAGGGGACGAATGATTGTCTTGCGTTGCTTTCTTCAGAAATTCAAATGGCTTACGCCGAAAAAAAACAAATGGCTTCAGTATTCTTGGACATAAAGGGGGCCTTTGATTCTGTTTCAATAGAGGTTTTGTCAGACAAATTACACTCTCGGGGACTGCCGCCTCTATTGAATAATATGTTATATAACTTGCTTTGTGAGAAACATTTGAACTTTTCTCATGGAGATTCGACAGTAAGCCGGGTCTCCTACATGGGACTCCCCCAGGGCTCATGTTTAAGCCCCCTTTTGTACAACTTCTATGTAAGCGACATCGACAATTGCCTTACACAAAATTGCAGCTTAAGACAACTTGCAGATGATGGAGTGGTGTCTGTCGTAGGATCAAACGAAACCGACCTGCAAGAACCCTTACAAGATACTTTGAACAATTTTTCAACCTGGGCCATTGGGCTAGGGATCGAATTCTCCACGGAGAAAACAGAGATGGTGGTTTTTTCTAGGAAGCATAAACCAGCAAAACCAAGGCTTCAACTTTTGGGTAAACCGATCACTCATGCTATGTCATTCAAGTATCTTGGGGTCTGGTTCGACTCCAAATGCACTTGGGGGGCCCATATTAGGTATCTGAGTAAAAAATGCCAACAAAGAATAAACTTTCTCCGTACAATTACCGGCACATGATGGGGAGCCCACCCCGAAGATCTTATAATGTTGTATCGAACAACTATTCTCTCAGTGATGGAGTATGGCAGTTTCTGTTTTCAATCAGCTGCCAAAACACACCTCATTAAACTCGAGCGAATTCAGTATCTTTGTCTCCGTATTGCGTTGGGATGTATGCCCTCAACGCATACCATGAGTCTCGAGGTTTTGGCAGGCGTACTCCCACTAAAAGATCGCTTCAATTTATTATCTCTTCGGTTCCTCATCCGGTGTAAGGTTATGAACCCATTGGTGATCGGAAATTTTGAGCAACTGATCGAGCTAAATTTTCACTCTGGATTCATGAGTTCATATCATGAATTCATCTCCATGCAGGTTGTTCCTTGTTCGTATATTCCCAACCGTGTTTGTTTTCCTGACTACATCAATTCCTCTGTACATTTTGATCTGTTCATGAAGGAGAAAATCCATGGAATTCCAGATTATCTTCTATCGGGGATCGTTCCTACGATCTTTAATGCAAAGTATGGGCGTATCAATTGCGATAATATGTACTTTACTGATGGGTCCTCTATGAATGAGTCCACAGGATTTGGAGTGTTCAACGTATTTTTTAGCACCTCACACAGTCTTCAGTATCCTTGCTCAGTGTATATTGCTGAATTGGCAGCAATACACTGGGCGCTGGACAGCGTCGCCTCATGACCTGTTGAACACTATTACATTGTAACGGATAGTCTTAGCTCTGTCGAAGCTATCCGTTCAGTGAGGCCGGAAAAGCACTCGCCGTATTTCCTTGAGAGAATACGAGAAGTTTTGAGTGCTTTAACCAGACGCTGTTATGTCATTACCTTTGTCTGGGTCCCTTCTCATTGCTCAATTCCGGGTAATGAGAGGGCTGACTCATTAGCAAAGGTAGGTGCGATTGAAGGCGATATTTATCAGCGTCAAATCGCCTTCAATGAATATTATTCTTTAGTCCGTAAAAATACCATCGCTAATTGGCAACGCAAATGGAACGAAGATGAATTGGACCGGTGGCTCCACTCAATTATCCCTAAGGTTAGCTTCAAACCATGGTTCAAAAGTATGGACTTGAGTCGAGACTTTATTCGCACCTTCTCCCGACTCATGTCCAACCACTGTTCGCGCTACTCTTTCGTATTAATCTTGCCGACAGCAATCTTTGTGTTTGAGGCCACGGTTACCACGACATCGAGCACGTTGTTTGGTCGTGCGAGTTGTATCTTGTCGCCAGATCGAATTTAGAAAACTCCCTCAGGGCTAGTGGAAGACAGCCCAATGTGCCGGTGAGAGATGTGTTGGCTCGGTTAGACCTTGATTACATGTCCCAAATCTATATTTTCCTTAAAGCTATCGATGTTCGTGTGTGATTATCCTTATATCCTTTGCGTGCAATTGGTCCCCTTGCTACAAACAGTAGAATAAGTTGAAATGTAAATAAACAATAGATATACGAATAGATTTAAGAATTGAGTGTGTGAGATTATCATTATTGTAACAATTTCCTTATATCCCATCCTTTTCCTGAACAAATATGTCACCCTACTAAACTCGAGTAGACCGCGAGTAATCGGTTTTCTACCTTACTTACCTTAGATTTAGAAAATGTTTATGTATAGTAATAAAAATATAATTAAGAATTCGGCTCCTTTAAACTTATGTAACTGAGCCTGTAAAAATAAACGAATTTAATAAAAAAAAAAAACGAAAACATCTTTCCGGATTCTTCTTGATTGATCGATAACCACCAAACGAAAAGAGTTGCGCGCGTGTATGTGTGTGTGTGTGTGGGGGGGCTGCTCCGATGCCTCAAGCGGAACCAATTTTCGATACTGGTACTCTCTTGGTCACCTTCTCCTCCTGATGGATCGGCATTTCTTTTCTCCCTCACAGTTCAAAACATACTGAATGCGTTTCACCACCAGAATTTCGCTCAAGTATGCTTTTTGTCCGTGATTGAATCGAGCGAAGGTGTGGTTTACTATGGCAATTTGGAAGGCAAACTAGAGGCGAATGAACTCTCTGAGTTTGAAACATTCAGCGACTGAGCAACAATCGAGGGAAAATTATACAATTTTCGTAATGCGAAACATTTTTCTTTTTTAAATTTTATGCATCCAATTTTGGATACGTAAATATTCTAATATTCTACTGATGGGGAAGAATAATCTTCAGAAGCTTTCCTGCTAATTGCACTTGATTGAAAAATCGAAAAAAATGTGTTTGGTCGCATTGTTATATGAATATAAAACATATATCAATATAAAACTCTTTCACTTGAGTGTAATTTCCAATTCCAAGGGGAACTGGCAAATTATTTTGCAGTAACGATGACATCTCTCCGGATTTTTTTCGATGCTCGATAACCACCAAACGAAAAGAGTTGCGCGCGTGTATGTGCGTGTGTGTGGCGGCTGCTCCAATGCCTCAAGTGGAATTTTCGATGCTTTCGACTTTCTTGGTCGCCAACAGTGGCATCACTCTCCTCCTGATGGATTCTCTTCTGACCTAAGGTGCACAAACAGGCTCTTGGTGACACCGTTCATCAGCGCTTCCATGACGAATGAAGTTAGCTTCACCACAACAGCGACAACATGCTCCGCTAGCTGTTCAATTATAACTGAGTGGATTTCCGAGCGGCGCTGGCTTATATGCCGATTGGTGATTCAATAGCCTGTTTTGAAAGCAATTTTATGGCTATTGAAACAAGTTTTTGGAAGCAACAAGTATACAAAACATAGACATTTTATCTTTCGAATGAAGTGTTTATTAACGAACACCATTACTTTTATTTTGCCGATGTGTTCATCAGTTGAAGAGATGGATGATCGTCCTTGATTTGGCAAATGGTTCATCTCTTCTCGGCCGTCTTTAAATGCCATATACCATTCATACACCCGTTTTTGTGACGAAGTTGAGTCACCAAATATATTCAGCAACATTTTCATTTCGGCACAAGAAATTTTGTATGTAACACAAAATTCCACACAATAGCATTGACTAATTGAATTATCCATATCAAAAATCACTAAAACCACTAACATTAGTACCAACTTAAAAATAAATAAAAAATGTCCAACGGGATGATTTTAAAATGCGAATTCACAGTATATATTTAACAGAATGTATATCGCAATCAAGTTCGAGTGAAAGCAAAACAAAATACCCTCGCCGCTATGCTGTGAAGAACAAAACAAATGTATGGAAAAAAATTGAATGTATTCCAGCAATTTGAACTATTCGATACTTGGAGTACCGTAATTGAAAGCCACATAAACAAATGTTCCAAAAATGCTATCTAGAGTATTGTCAATAAAGGCTCCTGGAATTATATCTACGATCTCTCGCTCAGTATGCGCTTCAATTTGGCTACAAGTACTCCTCTACTAGCTTGAATAAAGGCTGATGTATGCGCGAGGGCTAAAGCGAAACAATATAGAAACACATGATAGAGGCGAATGAACTGCAAAGTTTAACGCCTCTTAAAAACAAAGAAGAAGAAGAAGAACACATGAATATACGTATATATTTAGTTTCATCCTTTTTGTTTTCAATACAAAGTTTTTTAACATTTTTATTGATTTGCATTCGTGTTTTATTTTATTTGATTATAAAATTGCATTATAAAATGCACGTTTCCACACATGGTTTGATTTCGAATGTTTGATATATTGACATATTCGGAATTTTTTTTCGATGCCAAATCACTCAAAATAGCATAAAACGTCGAGATCTGGTGTCATCTCGAAAAAAATTTACCGAAAATCGACCTTCTGGGACTTAGCCCGAGTGGCAATGAAGATATGAATAAAAAAATAAATGTACATTTTGTTTATTGACCCAGAAAATGACCTGTGCAAAATTTCAGCATCGAAAAAAAAATTTCGATTTTCCAAATTTCCTTTACCACCCCCTTGGAAGATTTTCGAGGATCAAAAAATCAAAACTTTAAGCGCTTTGAGGCACTCATAAATCATGTCCGATTGAAACTTTGCACAGGTCCTTTTTTTGGACCAATAAACAAAATGTACATGGTTGGTTCTTGAAATTTTATGATGAAATTTTTTCCATACATCCATTGCCACCCTAATGTACATGTTTATCTTACGATCATTTCGTAATATTACACAGTAGCCATTTAGGCGTAATAGTATTCCTATTCTATCGATACACATGTCGCCTTTTTCGGCGTAAGAATATTCCTATTGTTTGAATGTTAACAGTTGGACTGTTCACAGCGGGACTGTTGATATGAGGCTTCCATTGTTGTGTTATTTATAGTACCAATTTTCGATGCAGCAGACCGTGAAGTGAGTGGTATGGGACTGGAATTACCGTCACATGATGATTGTTGCGTGGACGTAATAGCTAGAATAACACACAAAGAAGGTCAGTTGAGGGCCCTGAGTTATGAGCTCATGATCGTTCCCTTAGTAGCGGACACGCAACAAATTAGACTACGGATGATCCCTCACTTGAGTCCTTATTGGCGTTAATATTTCTGAACGTTTAGAACTGGAGGCGATGAGGAGATATTTCGCTTTTTCCTGGTTAATTCTTTGTTGTGATTGTTTTGTACACTTTATTGTATTGATCAATAAAATTGTAAGAGGCCCAATTTGCAAACAGTTCTACGATTTTTTCTCAGATTTTAAACTGCTATATCTTTTACGGTCGCTGCAATTTAGTTTTTTAACATCTTATAAAACAACGAATTCTGTGCAGTTTTTAGACAATTATACCAGTATTTTAATAAAAATATATAAAAATATATTAACAATTATATATTAATATATTATATTATATTAAGGAGGGAAGAAGTCGTTGGTTTATCGAGATAAGAAAAAAATTAAACAAAATTTAATATTGTGTAAGTTTCAACAGTTTCATACATTATTTTTACTTTAAATTACATTAACTTTTCAACAACTTTGTCAATCATCATTTAAATTAGAAAGTTGGTGTTCGATGCCTTCATAAAAAAATAATCGCAATTCAACTTAGTCAAAAAATCTGTATTTTCTGTAAGTTTGAAAGAAATCGGAAAGAATCAGGTCAGATTCGGCTGATTTTTGGTCAATGCTACGTTTATTTGATGTTTTTTTGAAAATGCACCCTACAGATTTAAATCAATCGTTTCATGAACTTTCACACTATTTCAGCACAAACTCCTTCGGTCACGATACGCCCCCAGAACTCATCCCCGTACAAAAAGCCCTCGCTGTCCACCAACTCGCTGACGAACCGACTGCAAACAGGTCCAGCGGTGCAGCATTCCACGGACGAAATCCAGCGGTTGGCTCCCTCCACTTCAACCGAGGAACTGAACCAGGAGATGGCCAATCTCGAGGGCCTCATGAAGGATCTGAGTGCAATAACGGCCAACGAGTTTGAGTGCTAATAGAGGGCCACACCAGCCACCAGCCAAGCCGAGCGGGACGCGAGCGAATGAGTGTGTGAGTGCTCGATGGTTGAAGGTCCGTCAGCTTCATCTACCAGACGGTGAAGTTTCTCTATTTGACGGACCTTGCCACAAAGTGATGAACTTTTTAGTCATTATTAATTTAATGTAAAGTTGTTTTGAATCCGCTTTATTGTGCTTAATCGCGGAGGAAGCCGAGGGAATCATGTATTCGAACGCTGTGGGTTCTTCCAACACCTAGGAACCTGATTGATTTTTCGAATACTTTAGGAATAATCTTATTTATTTTACTTTCGTCCCGATCGACTATCGTCTTACGAATGGGCCAGAAAAAGGAAACAAATCGTCTCGGCTTCTTCGTTAACTGTTTTGTCCTCTCTCTATAACGATGTCGCGTAAGATAATTCCTAAAAGCAAACTGTAAATAAAGCAAATTAGTTGTTAAGGCTAGCCAGGAGAAGGTGACGCAACCACAAATAAACTTACAATGGTCGCTCATCTTTTCATACTCCTCTTTAAGATATTTTATCGAGAAGTCCGAACTATAAACAGAATTTTATACCCAGTGATTTTAATTTTAAAAAACGAATTATTAGCGCATATGATTTTAGAAAAATGATAGAAAAGAATGCATTTATTAGGATCGAAACAAAAGTGGCGACACAATGGTACACAAACAGACACAAACAGTACCCAGGGAACAATATGAAACAAAACCGGACAAATGAGCGATATCAAATATTTAGGTTCAGAGCTGCATAATTTGCGCCAAAGTTCGAAGTAAAAATTAAGCATTCAACTCAACTGCCATACAAGTTTCTTTCACCAAACACTCTCGAGTAGCTTAGATAAATTGCTTCTATTTTCTGTAATCACGTTAATTAATTTTCAGTGGAAGCAAAATAACTCTCATCATAAATCATCATACATTTTCTCGTCATCGTATCTGTATATTGTATTTTCTTAGGCAGCGAAAGATAACCTCTGAGCTATCATCGAGTATTCAAAAATGTATGTATAACATCGTATATCAAACATAAACACGACGGACAACACCCCCCATAAGCCATCTCCCCTCATTACGCACGCAACAAATACAAAGGCCAAGGGATCACATTCACACTCACCGAATTTAATCATAAAGCATCACCCACAATCACAACATTCACTTACTCATACCTAGAGAAACGTAGCACTTTTTGAAAGAAAACGAAAAATTCCAAAAACTTTTATACGTATTATTATACAAAAAATATAGTCACGTGAGAATGGAAATGGAAGAGAGCAAAGTGCAGACTTTTAACCAAATGATTGCCAGATATGAGACAACAATACTAAACAAAACGAGCAAAAACAAACGACAACAAGCCTAACTAGTGTTTTAGTGAAATATGTAAATCAAATCGAACTCAAACATTCATTCGGTCTCTCTCTCTCTCTTATAACGTGTAATGCAAAATTAAACCATTGGTTTCCTTTTCCACAATCAAAACTTCCCGTTAACCTCCTATTGGCTGCTAGATAAAAGAAATTTGAACGCGCGTAATTTTAGTCTATGCCTGTGTAAATATAAAACAATATGGAATCGTATTTATTGATTATTGCACTTTTACCAACGTCGAACTCCTGTCGTGTTCGGTGCTGGCGGATGCGAACCTATCGAGAGAGAATACTACTATCATCCTTGTCGGCTACTAGGGCACGAACTTTGCGAAGTTTGTTCCGGTGGTTTGCTATCGAGAAATAGATCCATGTTTACAAACATCGGACACCAAGCGAATCAAAAGTAGCAAACCGCCGGCAAACGAAAAACGGATGAAGGATGCGTTTCGAATTATTAGTGTATGGTATAATTTTTCTACTGCGTATTGTATTTGTACAATTTTGTAAGCGAAAAGGAAGATACAGCGTCAAAGCAAAACAAAGTGGATAGGAAAATAAATTTAAAAATAATTGAAGAGTCGATGTTTGTCTCATCCGAACGGTCCCTCGATTGGTAATGATGAGATTCCCATCTCTTTTGACGTAGGACTACGTCTAACCGGAAGATATAGGGGGTGAAATGGAAATCTAGGCACTGAACAAGTAGGAAAAAATGCAAGATTTGGAACGCTTATAACTCGATCATTTCTCAATAGATCGCAAAGGTTTTTGCATCAATTGATAGGAAATATATCTACGCATCTATCATAACGAATAACATTTCATTTTTCTTGAGATAAATAATTGAATAATTGTGAAATATCAAGCATTGTCAAAATGCACTATGTGCCCATTTTTGATTGGTCCATTTTGTGCTCCTCAAATCGTACCGACCAAAACGGGCAACCAGAGCAGCAGCGAAATAGAATGAAGCACGATTGGAAAGGAAAAAGAAAAAAAAGACGAAACATTGGTCGCAGTCTCACACATGCGTAATTCTCGAGCCAGCCAGTCAGCTTAAAAATCCCCGCTCCGCTGCCGTAACGATCATTCTTTGTGTGGACACCGACTGGACAACATCGTTGCTGGACGGGCTGGACGGCGAGGGATCGAGTGCCTTTCTCAAGGCAAGAGGGCGGAGGTGGTAGCGCTGGAGTAGAGTAGAGTAGAGTTTTCAAAGGGCCTTTCTCAAGGCTAGAGACGAATGAACTGCAAAAGTTTAAAGTCTCTATAATACAATACCCACCTACCTACCGTAACAATCATTCTCGTTCAAACCGTACACCACATCGGTTCGCATCACAACACATCAACAAACCAACCCAAGCAGCCATGTCTGGACATGGTAAAGGAGGAAAAGTGAAGGGAAAGGCAAAATCCCGCTCGAACCGTGTTGATCTGGAGTTCCCCGCAAGGGTAGCTAGGCCGAGCGCGTTAGTACCAGTGCACCAGTCCACCTAGCCGGCGTTATATAGTTTCGGCCGCCGAAGTGATCGAGTTAGCTGGCAAAGCTGCTCGCAACGATAAGAAAACCCACATTCGGAACAGAACACATTCGGTTCGGTGGACATCAAGACAACAACAGGCAGTTGCGGCGAGTGGCGAGTGGCAAACGCAATCGCAAAACGGCATCAGGTAGCAGAAGAAAAAAGTTTGTTCTTTATACAAACTGCTTTGGTGGCAAATTCAGAACAAGGCGGCATCGAGGGCGCTCGAAATGGTTTTTTTCAAAACCACGAGTACTAAGTTTTCTAAATTGGAACCATTCCATAAAACAAGGCGCTTTTCAGGGCCATTAAACCTTCCAAAAAAGAGTTTAGGAAATACAGTTCAATGCTTTCTAAAACAATATCCAAAATAATAATAAAACACAAATTGATTTTTTCATAATTTGTTTGCCAGGATATGATGAGTATGTGAATTTGGTAGTTGTTCTGAGCTTATTGATTTTCACCAATTCTTAAATTGCTTCTAGATTGAAAGTACAGTAATTTACACTTATCTCGACATTTAGCTAATTGGACGGACCTGCAATGCGACATATTTAGTTGGACATTTTTGTAAACATAGAGTTCGGGGTCCAAATTATGACCCCACATTGAAAGTCGACACTGTACCACTGTCATCGCAAATGTTCAATTGCCATTGAATGTAATTTACTCTAAAATAAGTCACAAGCTGGATGGGAAGAAATTTTCCAACTGTGAAAGCTGTGGCGAGTGGCAAATGCAATCGCTGAACAGAAAGGTTTAGCCGAACAAGATGGGGATATCGAGTGATAACAAAACAATAAACTCTTTAGATTGAAGATAATTTTGTGATCCTGAAAAGGACCCTTTTTAGCCTGCATGTGAATTAAACGAGCGAACAAATCGTAATGAATGTATTTTTTTTTGCCATCGCTCCCTTTTAACGCTCATTCGTTCGTCTCGTTGGACTCGCCAATCTGGCTGAGTTTGCCGATTTGTCTCTATCCTGTGAGTGTGTACCGCTAGAGTATAAAACACGCGGACCCCCAAAAAAATATCTTATTTTCTTTCAAACCGTAAACCCGTGTGGTTGTACGGCATCGGCATCGTGGACGTAACAAAGGAGGACAAGATAAGGGAAAGGCAAAGTCCCACTCGAACCGTACAGGTCTCCAGTTCCCTGTTGGTCGCATTCACTGATTGCTCCGCAAGGGTAACTAGGTCGAACGGATTGGTGCCGGAGCACCAGTATACCTAACAGCGATTATAGAGTTTCGGCCGTCGGAGTGCTCGAGTTGGCTTGCAAAGCTGCTCACGACAATCAGAAAACCCGCATCAAGAACAGAGCAGCTTCGGTTCGGCGCTCATCAAGACAACAATTAGTTTCAGTAAGTGGCAAAGTGTTTCTCCGGCACGTCGCATTAAATGTAATTTACTGAACAATATGTCACAAGCTGGATGGGAAGAAATTTTCCAACTGTGAAAGCTGTGGCAAACGCAATAGCTAAACAGGAAGGTTTAACCGAACAAGATGGGACTATCGAGTGATAACAAAAACACAACACCAAAGGTTCTTTTCAGAACCATCAACATATTCATAAAGAGTAAACAGTAAACTAATCCATTTTTCAGGTATATAGGTAGGTATTCACGTAGGAGAAGAAAATAAAACAATATATTTAAAATATATATTTAACAAAAGCTGTCCCCTTTGTATAGTCCTACGTCACTCCGGTTATGTCCCCGACATTACCCACCCGTCTTTTTTAGAATAGTTAAATAACTCAAAGCCATGATGTTAATTTATGAGATTCACCACAAAATATTCTTAATCAGAAATCAGGCTAACTTTTAGGAAAAATAAATATCTCAAGAAGATTTGAAGGATCACTGTTACAGCTATGAAGATGTTTGGTAAATATATGACAGAGCAGCTTATAATCTCATCGACTTATCGGCATGATCAAGTCCTCATTACTAGAATCACGTTGAAATATTTTTATATATAAAATTGGAGTGATGTCTGTCTTTCTGTCTTTCTGATTCTTATGGACTCGGAAACTACTGAACCGATCGGCATGACAATAATCTGATATTATGATGTCGAGTTTTGGTAGAAGTACTAAGAATTTTATAGTAAAAGGTAATTTTAAAGGGTAGATTAGAAGATCAATCAATGAATAATTCTGCCATTGGACCCATGAACAGCGCTTAGTAAGAAAACGTGGATGTGATAACGAAAAATAAATTTTGGGCGGGACGTAATTTGCCGGGTCAGCTAGTATACAAATAAAAATGTAAGGCAAAATCTGTTGGTAAGCGGAAAACCCGAAGAAGGGATGGTCCGATTTTAGCCTCCTGTATTTTGTTGTTTTCGTCTCTTCCCGTAGATCAATATAGTCGGCCTGATTCTACGCGGCGTGTGAGGTGAGATGACAATTGTCACATCACCATCACGCAACTCTCCTCACTCTATTCCTACAGTCGTTTCGGATGCCGTGAGGTTCATTTGATGTATGTGAGAGGATGAACAGCAAGTGACAAGGCGTTCATTCTGCTGGTTGCCAAATCTGATCAGAGATGCCACATTCGCACATGTGTTCACGAATTTGCAGACATTTAACTTTTATCACAACCTTTTATTCCTGCTGCAGGCTATTTAAAATAGTGACAAAACATTATTGATTCCATATGATAAACGAAGCTGGTCAGTATGTCAGACATTAGCACATATTTACAAATATTTCAGATTTTTATCGCATATATTTGAGAAAAAACATCTGGCATCCCAGAATTTTATTTGTTTCGCTCAGAGAGGTCAGATATTTGTTTTGCTGCAGTCAGTACCGTATCTATAGATCTGATTTAACCTGGCCTGTTGTTAGTGTATCAGGACATTCTGCCGAATTTGCAGGTATTTGATTTAGATTTGGTGAAACAGTTGATTGCATCCTGTAAAGTTTAGCATTTTTGTTTGTTTTGGTCGTAGTTGCTGCTGCTCTCTGCACTCTCAGTGTTAAATTGTTGCTCTGGCTCCGGCTCGGGCATATACCACGGCTACTGAAATGGATATGCAGTTCGGTGACGATGACTCGCGGATAGATAGATGAAACACAAGATCCATGTGATAGATATATTTTAGAGAAAATAAATAGATTTCATGAAATAAAAATAATTTCGGTGTGCTTATTCGTCCAATTGAGGAATAACAGACTCACTACCGCTTTCACAAAAAAAAAACAAACTACTTGCAATTTGTCTTTCGTACTGTGAAAATTGAAGATAAATTGAATTTATTGATACATATAATACCATTACTATCGATTCTATACGACCCAAAAAACACTTATTATTCCTCTTCCTTTTTACATTTGTTTTCATGCACTGTCGACACCTCAAGACATGTCGACGATTGTCACCTAGAAATCCCAGTTCATGTGACAATCGTCACGTATATTTGAGAGCGGGAATAAAGTGAGAGTTCATTCAAGTGAGATTTCTCACGGCATACGCCTGGTGGAATCGCGTGACATAAGTGACAATTGTCATCTCATCTCACACGCCACGCAGAATAAGGCCGAGTGGAGAGAAAAATCGGAAAATTTTCGGAAAATCCTGAAGGAAGAACTGAAAATTCGGAAAATTTAATTTCCATATGTTCTACAATTAGCTAAGCGTTGTTAGTCCATTTGATGTTGGCGCTAACGAAATTGATTTTTGTTCGAAAGAGGAAAAGACGGAATAACGCATTCCTATATCTTCTATCTATATAAACAAAAATGGAAGGCCAAATGTGTTGGTGTGCTCTAAACCAGCGGAAGGAATGGTCCGATTTGAGCTGTCTTTATTTTGTAATATTCTCTGTATCAAACATGTATTCCATGCAACGGAGAAACTATTATTTCCAAATGCTTGAAGAATCTTGAACGAGAATTGTGTCTGAAAATAATTTTATATTATAAGGACGAATTTTTGTAAGAGTACTAGACAATTTATAGTAAAAGGAAATTGTAAAGGGTCAAAGGGTAATCAGTCAATGAAGAGTTTAGTAATTGGACTCACTAACATTCACTTAGTAAGAAAACGTGGATGTTTGAAAGTATTCAAATCAAAAAAATCTATTTTGGACGGGACGAAGTTCGTCGGGTCAGCTAGTATGCAAATAAAAAATGACACAAAAATTATATTTTTGTGTCATTTTAACTCCCCACGTTCATATAATCAAACGAACTTTCATTTTTTTCACCCCTATTCTGTATTTCGATCGATTCGAAATATTTCGAACGACTTGATAAAATTCCATTCTGTATTCCGTTCGAGTTGTTTTTGCATTTCGTTCGATCTGTTTCTCTTCGAACATTCAACGGCCAAAACGTTCGAAATAGAGAATACGAAATTATAACTCGAACGTAATAACGGTTTCGAACGAAATGGAAATCCGTCGGACAACAGAATAGAGCTGTTTAACGTTACCAGGTTGATATTTTGAAGACTCTTTGTGTCGGTTTGTGTGATGCGTGAAAATAGTCTTCAATTGATCAGCATTTAACCGAAAATGTTACCGCTTTCGAGGACTAAGAATACAACTGCTCTTTGGACCTTAGATGATGGAAATAAGTCACAATACAATGACAACTTAAAAACAATCAGTTACAAGATTTCGTGAGCAAATCATAGCCTCATGAAACCATGAGTATTTTAAACATTGTTTGGTTCCTTCCATACACACTTCATATTGAATGCAAATCATAACACCAAGTTTTGTTAACCAATACAAATACATTTCGTCTACTACTCCACCTCATATGGTTCTCATTGACTTTGTTCCAAGGCCCTGAAGCTTTCAAAGCTTCAAAGCTCAAACAGATGTCTCTGGTTTAAAGATGCCCTATCGGAATATTTCATTTGCATCATACATTGGGCTCTATTCCAGAAAACGTGACGAGCAATTCTCGCGTAACTTTTGAAAAGGTCCAATGTAACATTTTCGTCAACACGAGAAAAACGAAGTTGAAGACCCGAACATTATTCCGCGAATTGTCTTAAAAGTTATCGATCTTTATCGCTCCTCTCACCACTAGCGATCAAGAATAGCTCTCCAAAACCAATCGTAGCTGTTGTTCCGTGATTTGAGTTTAAAGTTGAAGCCGAGGAGCGACAAATGTTACATTGGACGTTTTGACTGCCCGCGTTTGCACATTGGACATATTACGTTGCACGATAAGAATTTGAAACTAACTACTAAACAACAATCCAAAAATCAGCATTTCGTTCTAAAGACAGATTATTATTGTTATCACCCGTTGAATTGAACTGAAATCGATAACAACTACTGTAAGAAACAAAAACTCAAAACGACCGAAGTACGACTTCGTGTTGTATTAACTGCTTTGTTACTTCGGACGTTTCGGGCATCGGAGGAAAGTGGTGTCCGAAGTAACAGCCGGGTCCTTAAAATCCGAATCTGTACATTGGATATTTTTTGTATCGGCGATAAAAAGATGAAGAAAATAGATATGTGAACGATTGTTTTTGTAATGCATTCAATGATTGAAGACTAATAGCGTGCATCTATTAACTCGATTTGTTTACATTTGTTACATAGGACCTTTTCAAAAGTTACGCGAGAATTCTTCTCGTCTCGTCTCGGCTCGCTATCGATACGAACAAAATACCCTATTCCAGTACACGAGTTTCATTGAAATGTTTTATTTAGTAGACTGGAGAGATTTCAGTCACTTTTTCTTGGTATGATCAGTGATGTCAGACGAGAAGACATGTTTTTATTTTGAGAAAATTCTTATATCAGTGCCAAATTGATATTTTTTCTCGAGTATATGGTTTCATCACTCAGACGTTTTCTTATTATGGATTTATTGGGGGCAATGTTTGTTTATGTAATCATCGATTTATCAAGAAAAGTTTTAAGTCTATGTGCATGTATTTACAATAAAGTAGTTGCTTTGAATTACTCATGCTTGTTCAATACGATGTGAAGACACTTTTCGTGCCGTGTTAATATATCAAAAAAGTCATATGGCATCCCTGGATATGAGTTCAATGTTTACATTTGATGGGCTTAGAATGCAAGGGGTGTAAGTGACTTGATCGTTTTCTCTTCATCAACTTTTTCTTCAGTCATGTTTGTTTTTTGAACATGACTAAAAATGCAGCCATTTCAATTTTTTCCTTATCACTACATGACAGTAAAAAAATCGATTTTACGATGAATATTAGTCGCTTTTAGAGCTCCCGCACACTGCAGACTTTTTTTCGGTCGATAGTTTGGTCGGGTTGATCAAGAGTGCGCACACTAGCCAACTGTCGGCCGAATATTCTTGAAAGACTGTGTATTTAATTAGTGTTTGACGACGGAGAAGTAAAATAAATAAAAAATCCGAGAGCATTGGGTGCATTCCATTCTCAGTGATTCACACGATACGTACAGTCAATCGCAAAATTAAGTATGCACCCCGTCTTGGTTTGTTATTTTTGAGTTTTCGGGGTTAAAAAGTAAATAATTAAAAGCGACTCATATGCGTCATAAAATAGATCCTTTTCATTCTCACGTAGTCTTAAGGAAAAAATTAAACTGGTCGCATTTCTACTTAATATTTGAAATTAAAACAAAGAATCTCCAATTAAGACGTGGAAAACTTGAGTGTACAGTTCAAGTTTTTCTTCAAAAGAAAATTGAAATCAGTTCAGAAATGTTAACAGATAACAAAAATCACTTTGCACTTCCTGCAAACACCGAAATTTGTGGTCATTGTAAACGGAAGTGTCTCCCAGATCTCCGTAATCGTCGTTTTGAGTTCCGCTTCGCTCCCTGGATTTTTATTCTCCAGGTGGTTCTTGGTTTCCCACCATAGACACTCAATAGTGTTCAAGTCCGATGATTGCGGAGGTGTTTCCAGTTGATTGGGACATTATAGAGCAAGCAAATCCGCACCATGGAGTCAGTTTGCTTCGGGTCATTACTCTGTTGAAAGTAGTAATCACGAGGGATGCCCGATTTCTGGATAGGTTTGTAATATACAAAGTGTAGAAGTTCAACCAAGGTCTGAACTCATCTCGAATGTCGGTTAAATGATGAAAAAATTGAATTGATGCACCTAGAAGTGATGTTGTGCTTCTCAGCAGTATAAACGGACAGACCCTCAACTATTTTGCTTTGGAGCCAGTCAGCACCTTTGGCGATTTGATTTCAGTTTATAGACGCAGGGTGTTCCTTAATAATAGAATAAACACACTCCTCACAGTTCATCTCATTACCACTGGTAACTGTCCGTTTCACCACATCAATACAATTATTTCAATAATTTAAATCTTCCAATTTTCTTGATTTTGTTTCTTTTTTATTTTTTTGTTTTGTTAAAAATAAAGTGAAGTGTTCGGGTATTTTGATACTGTTGAGGATATATTTGAAGATGTATTTTCCATTTTTTTGAGTGCACGAATAATGATTATTACGCAGTTGATAGCTGGATGCGTAGATGCTGTCTGATGCTGTCGGTACTGCTGGTGGTATCAATTCTGAAGCCAAAATGGCGACCTTTTTTGTTAAAAATGAATTACTTTTTATTCAAAAACACTGTTTAGAAACTCATACAAATCGAAAAAATAGATATCAAAAACAGCTATGTAACGCTTCAGATAATTCATTTATACATGTTGATAAAAAAAATCAGCCAAATCGGTTGAATAGGTCCTGGGATATCTGTGCAACCTGCAACTGCCTATACAAATCACCCATTGCGCCTGGAACTCGAATGCACGTCTGTTCTGTTTGGCTGTTTGACTCCGACTGATACGAGTTGCGTTAGTGAGACAGTGAGACAGTGAGTGAGACAGTGCCGTTTTTGTCTCAAACGTCATCCTTCCTCTCCGGATAAAAATACGATATATTCTAACTCCAACACAATAGAAAAAAAATAACGTTGGAACACACAGCAATCTTTGAAGCTAAGTTAATTTGTCGACACAGGTTGATATTCTCTCCATAGCTAGTCTATTCCTTCCGACTCCTTGTGCATGTGTTCTTTCACTACCTCCGTTACGGTCTTCGTCTCTAACTTTTTTTTCTGAGTAATTCCATTTCCGATCTTTCAAGACCGTTTTCAATGAACCGGAAGATACCATTTTCATTCCAAAATGGTATTGAAATACGATATTCCGCTGTTAAAGTCCTTTCACCCAATACCTATATCGTAGGGATCTTTCATCGCTCATTTGAGATCTGGTCGTTTGGAGCCAGTATCATCAAACCGGAAGTCAAAACAAGGTGCCCTATTATAGAAATCGAGGTGATAAGAATTTTGCTCGTTAGCTCTATTTTACTATTATAGAAATCGAGCAACTCGATAGCACCGAGCGAGTGATAGCTATCGATGCAAGTGTCAGAACTTTTCGAGTTGTTTGGTTCACTTTTTGCATATCTCCAGAGAATTATTTTGATTTGGTTTGCGTCCCTGATATTTTCCTTTGGGAAACATTTCAGAAGCGCTTAAATATATGCAATTTTCAACACATGTTCGTTTGTTTTGATCAGTATTTGTTTTACGGTGCTGCCAGAATAGTCTATACGTGGTAAGTGTTCAATCCAGCATTATTTATATTAATCATGTTATAATTTACAATGCAGAACTTACTTCCAGCGCATATTTCAGTGGCTGAAATGAGTTGACAGACAAATCACCACCAGGTTGAACGACTCGTTGAACTAATGAAAGCGAATGTAAACATTGCTCGAGGTATTTGTGGAGGCAGTCCAAATAGAATTCCGGTTAAGGAAAAGTGGGAGGAATTCGGTGAGCAGCTTAATGCACTGAGACCATCAATGTGTCTTGGTTCTGAATGGCAGAAAGTAAGTGTTTCTTCTACGATCCATATAACTTCATAAGTAAATTTTATCATATTCGTTGAATTACTATCATCCGAATTTCCTACCTAAAAATTGCTTATTCCTGCTAGCGTACGTACGTGTTACTTTTGTCAGCAATTTTCTTTTTTATTGGAATACTATACCGAACTTTCTATACCATATGCTAAAGCTGAAATGTCTTGCAAAACAATAATGATTTTTTTTTAACTACAGATTTGGATTGACATGAGGTGAAAGGTAAAGAAAACACTAGCACACAACAAGCGAGAATTCAGGGCCACTGGTGGTGGCCCAATACAATGAAGCCGCTGCAACAAGAAATCGACGCTAAAAGAGAATTACATGCAAAAAATTATAGGAGGTTGCGTCCAAGATACAACCGCATTGTTGACGTAGAACTACGCTGTTATTTTATATAAGTTGCTTGTTTATACCTTCGGATATTATTCTATAGTGCTGTGAAATTTTAGAAACAACCGCTTAGTAGAATAATCTCTTAAATGTTTTTTCATTGTAGAATCAGTTGACGATAATTGATTGATGATTCATTCTTGCCCTCGCAGAACAATACACTAGCTAATCATATGTAGCAATTAATTCCATGTAAATGCATTGAAAATTTACGTCGAACGCTATTTCGGTGGCCTTTTTCGCAACTGACATAGACTCGGCTACAGTCGATTATATATATGTTGCACCATCACCATTATTCCACATCTCATAACTACATCAATATATCTTTGGCACCACGAGGAAACAACAACAATGACAACACATGCAAGTATCAAATATCATGCTACATGTTATTTAGCATTGTCTCAGTGGAATTGCACCCCCAGGCATCGTTCGTACAACGTAAACCAATCGCCAAACAAGCGTTTGCCATAGCACGCATACAGAGCCATATTGGTGGCTTGAAACTACTAGGAATATGAACACTTCTCATCATTTTGCGTTATTCTCAAAAGAAACGATTCTGTCGATTCATGTTCGACATAAGCGCAGCTGCCAGGAAGGAAGTTTTTCTACTGGCAAGCGAAACCTAATCACATACAACATTGCAGAACGACATTTACTTTCTTGGTGTCTAAACAAGGGAAATAAATCTTTTTTTGTTAATATCAACAACCTCGAAAACAGTAGCATTGCTTTATTATGATCAAGATTAGCGCAATCCTAGTTGAAGGCAGTTTTGCGACTGGCACGCGAACCCAAATAACTTATAACATTCCAGTACGACATTCAAGATGCTTGGTATTCCCCAAATGATTTTTTGGCGCACAACCTTGATGTCTGCTTCGTCATAAAGTCAGTTTAATGCATTCATGCAATGGCAAAGGCACCAACGAAGCCCTTATGATGACGAAAAACAAACAATGTTAACTGCTTGGAAAAAGACTGAATTATGCCACACAGCTTGTACTCTGTTGTAACACCCATCGATGCGAATTCGCTGATGAGTTTGTCAAGAACGACCGCCTTCACCACCAGCGGGGGAGCTTGATTTTGGTTGCTGCCTGGGTAACGGCGTTTACATTTTAGACCGACGCGCCGAAGTCGCCTACTTCGCTGTTGTTCAATGCGGTATCACACTCGCGAAGGCTCGGTTCAGTGCGAGCGCTTTTCACTACACCAACATCGCGTGCTTCACTAGATGACGCTTGCCTCGAAATTTGACTGCCCCTGGCAATGCGTTTGCTTTTTGCAGTGCTCGAGTCAGCCTTCCTCTTCTTCTTGCTCATCACACACTGCGCGAAGCGTTTAATTTATGACGCGGAAGGAAAAACACACGATACGAATAACGCCAAAAACGAACTGAAAAAACCACACGACGATATCCAAGTTGGATTACCACTGGTGGGGTCCAATCTTAGATCGAAGCGCAGCGAAAGCAATTGGATTGCTCAACAGTCCGATGCCGAATGAAAGTTTGCCTCAGCGAAATCCACTGTTTATACTCTAGGCAAGTATTCCCCTCCATTGTTCTTCTTTTCCTTTGTTCACGGAGACTTTAAATCCTACGATTTCCCCTTCGCTGCTCGTCGATAAGTTGCTCGTTATTGACAGCTCTGTTCGGGAAAGCACACAAATGGATAGAACAAATGTATGGGAAAATGGAAATGCTTAAAGTTTTCATGTATTACCCAATTAAAAACCAGGAGATTCTGATGTATAGCATATTAAACAAATCTTAGGGATTTTCCGATTCGTTTACTATGTAAATCGCCAAAATTCATTCGCGGCAAAAATAGTTATTAACGTTAACTTTATTTCATAAAAACGTGACCTGTTTTCTGATTTGGCACCCTTAATGAAAGACGTAGTTCTACGTCAAAAAATTGGTTTGCTAAAAAAAGTGGAATTCATGTTGTGAAAATACATGAAAAGATTCATTTTCTAATAACTATATTTTTTTGTAAAGCAAATTGTTCCAAGATGTCGTTTTTATTGCACACCCATGCATGCATTACGCCTATCGAGCTTCATTCGTTAAGGGAATATCAGTTTTCTCCAAAACATATATAACATATATAACACTTTTGGAAATATAGATATTTATAATTTTCATAGCAGATGTCTCAAAAAAAGATTTGGCATCCTTTCTATAGTGCTTTGTGAAACATTTCAAACTCGTTTCAAAATATTTCTGCAAGGCCACTGACATTCGAGCAGAGTAACGAATCGAGCTGTTTTTCTCGATTTCTATAATTCCAGATTTTACTCGGTGCGATAGTGATAGTGATTGTATCGAATCCTCGATTCGATTTCTATAATATGGCCCACAATTTTGGGCCATCTGCTATGAAAATTATAAATATCTATATTTTCAAAAGTGTTTTTTTTTATCCCTTTTTGTTTATTTTAGGCTCATTAGTATTTTAGCTCTGTTACAAGCCGAATTTTAATCGTGTACATGTCACATGTTTATCATATCTATAATTAGCACATTACACAGTTGCCATTTTTCGGCGTTAGACTATTCCCTACTACACCATTGCATATGGTACACATTTACACAGTAGCCATTTAGGCGTAAGAGTTTTCTATCTGTTCTTCCATTATCCAGTTAGACCGGATAGCGGAGACAGTTGTTGATCATTGTTGAGTTATTTATAGAACAGCAGCCCGATGTATCTTGCAGAGCAGAGCAGTTGTATGGACGAATCGATCTTTATTCGACCGTGGATCGATCTCCATCGCTGATGATTGTTGCGTGGACGTAGTTATTCTGTAACAACACAAAGATGGTCAATGAGGTCCCTGAGTTTTGAACTCACAATCGATCGCTTACTAAGCGAACGCGCAACCAATGTGGCTACGGAGACCCCCTCCAAAAGTGTTGATATGATTATGTTTTGGAGAAAACTGGTATTCCCTCAACGAATGAAGCTTAATAGACGTAATGTATTCATGGATGTGTAATAAAAACGAAATCATGGAACAATTTGCTTTACAAAAAATATTATTATAAGAAAATGAACTTTTTCATGTATTTGCACAACTGCAATCTATGGAATTCCGTTAGGAGTCACACATGAATCCCACTTTTCTTGACAAAATATTTTTTTTGCATGTGATTCTCTTTAAGCGTCGATTTCTTGTTGTAGCGGCGTCAATAGCTTTATTGTATTGGGCCACCACCTGTGGCCCTGAATTCTCGCTTGTTGTGTGCTAGTGTTTTCTTTGGTGACCGGAATAAATCGCCACAGTAAACAACTGCAACAGAAACAACCGCTTAGAAAAAGTGTAGTAGGCTAGAAATATTTGGCGCGGGAAAAACATCATGTGCCTCACATTTCTATTATAAATTTATTCTCTTGTTCTCGTTTTTCGAAATTTATTCTGAGGACAATGTAATGGGGACGAAGTCCCCATTTGGCGAGGATAAGGAATCGAGGCGGCCCATGCCGCCAAGATGACGCAATCCGAGTCCACCGCCGACCCGCCGTCGGAAGCGGCGGTGTCTCGCACGCAAACCTGGGATCCACTGATTGCCCGGTTAGTTTGAAACATAGGATACGATCCTTTAGCAATGTCCGACCGAGCTCTAGCGAGCGTCGGACGGTATACGTCTGCCCGGGGCGTTACGTTTGCCTGGGGCGATACGTTTGCCCGGTTAATTCTTGTTTTGAAATACAATACCGCGCCACAATATTTATAGCCTACTACACATTTTATAAGCGGTGGTTTCTGTTGCAGTCGTTTTCTGTGGCGATTTATTCCGGGAACCGTTTTCTTTACCTTTCACCTCATGTCCAAATCTGTAATTCGAAAAAACATTATTGTTTTGCAAGACATTTCAGCTTTAGCATATGGTATAGAAAGTTCGGTATAGTAAAGGGTGTGTCACATCAAATTGCATCACGGAAAAAACGCTGTAGAAATTCGCCCAGTAGACCGATCCTTTTGAAAATTTTAGACAGTAAAATAAAAACTATTAAACAACTTTTGGCGTTTTCTTTTTATTCATACTTCGAGCCCAAGCCCGTATGATCGCACCTTCCTCTTTACCCCGTCCATAAGGTTCTGTACAACGTCAGGTTGTAGTTTTTTTTGAACAGAAATCCATTTTCTCTTGAAGTCCGCCTCCGATTTGACAACTTTTGGGTTCTTCCGGAGGGCCTGCTTCATAATCGCCCAATATTGCTCTATTGCGCGAAGCTCCGGCGCGTTGGGCGGGTTAATTTCCTTTGGCACGAAGGTGACCCCGTTGGCTTCGTACCACTCCAACACGTCCTTTGAATAGCGGCACGAAGCGAGATCCGGCCAGAAGATGGTCGGGCCCTCGTGCTGCTTCAATAGTGGTAGTAAGCGCTTCTGTAGGCACTCCTTAAGGTAAACCTGCCCGTTTACCGTGCCGGTCATCACGAAGGGGGCGCTCCGCTTTCCGCAAGAGCAGATCGCTTGCCACACCATGTACTTTTTGGCAAACTTGGATAGTTTCTGCTTGCGAATCTCCTCCGGAACGCTGAATTTGTCCTCTGCGGAGAAGAACAACAGGCCCCGCCGCATGACGAAAGTCCGCTTTGACGTAGGTTTCGTCGTCCATTACCAGGCAATGCGGCTTCGTCAGCATTTCGGTGTACAGCTTCCGGGCTCGCGTCTTCCCACCATGTTTTGCCTTTCGTCGCGGTTAGGAGCCTTCTGAACCTTGTATGTATGCAGGCCCTCCCGCTGCTTGGTCCGCTGGACGAATGAACTTGACAAATTCAGCTGATTGGCGACATCCCGGACCGAACTTCTCGGATCACGTCTAAACTGCTTAACTACGCGCTTGTGATCTTTTTCACTGACGGAGCATCCATTTTTGCCGTTCTTCACCTTCCGGTCGATGGTTAGGTTCTCGAAGTATCGTTTTAGTACTCTGCTGACCGTGGATTGGACGATTCTCAGCATCTTACCGATGTCCCGATGTGACAACTCCGGATTCTCGAAATGAGTGCACAGGATTAATTCACGACGCTCTTTTTCGTTCGACGACATTTTTCCAAATTTACGAAAAATTGACAGTGAAGCATGGCCAACGTGATCTATACACTCTTATCTGATTATAAGCGAAAGCTGAAGATATAATTCCTAAAAATTAAATTTCTACAGCGTTTTTTCCGTGATGCAATTTGATGTGACACACCCTGTATTCCAATAAAAAAGAAAATTGCTGACAAAAGTAACAAAAGACAAAAAACACTTACTTTCTGCCATTCTGAACCAAGACACATTGATGGTCTCAGTGCATTAAGTTCCTCGATGAATTCATTCCACTTTTCCTTAATCGGGATTCTATTTGAACTGCCTCCACAAATACCTCGAGCACTGTTTACATTCGCTTTCATTGGTTCAACGAGTCGTTCAAGCTGGTGGTGATTTGTCTGTCCTCTCATTTTCAGTTACTGAAATATGCGCTGGAAGTAAGTTCTGCATTGTAAATTATAACATGATTAATATAAATAATGCTGGATTGAACACTTACCACGTATAGACTATTCGGTGACCGGAATAAATCGCCACAGTAAACAACTGCAACAGAAACAACCGCTTAGAAAAAGTGTAGTAGGCTAGAAATATTTGGCGCGGGAAAAACATCATGTGCCTCACATTTCTATTATAAATTTATTCTCTTGTTCTCGTTTTTCGAAATTTATTCTGAGGACAATGTAATGGGGACGAAGTCCCCATTTGGCGAGGATAAGGAATCGAGGCGGCCCATGCCGCCAAGATGACGCAATCCGAGTCCACCGCCGACCCGCCGTCGGAAGCGGCGGTGTCTCGCACGCAAACCTGGGATCCACTGATTGCCCGGTTAGTTTGAAACATAGGATACGATCCTTTAGCAATGTCCGACCGAGCTCTAGCGAGCGTCGGACGGTATACGTCTGCCCGGGGCGTTACGTTTGCCTGGGGCGATACGTTTGCCCGGTTAATTCTTGTTTTGAAATACAATACCGCGCCACAATATTTATAGCCTACTACACATTTTATAAGCGGTGGTTTCTGTTGCAGTCGTTTTCTGTGGCGATTTATTCCGGGAACCAGACTATTCTGGCAGCACCGAAAAACAAATACTGATCAAAACAAACGAACATGTGTTGAAAATTGCATATATTTAAGCGTTTCCGAAATGTATCCCAAAGGAAAATATCAAGGACGCAAACCAAAACAAAATAATTCTCTGAAAATATGCAACAAGCGAACCAAACAACTCGAAAAGTTCTGACACTTGCATCGATAGCTATCACTCGCTTGGTGCTATCGAATTGCTCGTTTTCTGTAATAGTAAAATAGAGCTAACGAGCCAAATTGTTATCACCTCGATTTCTATAATAGGGCCCTATATTCGTTTTTCACTCGTCAGTTTTTTCTATCAATATATATATATATAAATGGATTTCTGTCTGTCTGTCTGTCTGTCTGTCTGTCTGTCTGTCTGTCTGTCTGTCTGTCTGTCTGATTCTTATGGACTCGGAAACTACTGAACCGATTGACATGAAAATTGGTATGTAGGGGTTTGTGGGGCCAGGGAAGGTTTTCATGATAGTTTGAGACTCATCCCACTTTCTAAGAGGGGCTGCCATACAAATGAAACACAAATTTCTACATTACTCGAGAAATGATTAAGCAAATGAAACAAAATTTGGCATATGGAGGTTTTAGGGTGTGTTCAGTCGCAAGCGCACTGAAGAGAGAACCGATGCATGAGATGCGATCCACCGACGCCACACCATAAAGCGCAATCCTCTGCTATCTCGCAAACAGGATTGAACATGCTCCGCCAACGAATGGGAGGATAGTTTTGTGCTGTACAAGGACGGTACACAGTTGGATTGAAGACAGCGAAGCGTTAAGAGCAACAGCAAATTAATGTAGAATCTGAAGGAAAACAGCAAAAGACAATTCAAGTGGTCTTATTATGTATTATATTTCATGTATAGTAAAGTTAAGATAAATAGAATGTACATAGGGCCCTATTATAGAAATTGAGGCGATAAGAATTTTGCTCGTTAGCTCTATTTTACTATTATAGAAATCGAGCAATTCGATAGCACCGAGCGAGTGATAACTATCGATGCAAGTGTCAGAACTTTTCGAGTTGTTTGGTTCACTTGTTGCATACCTTCAGAGCATTATTTTGGGAAACATTTCAGGAACGCTTCAATATATGCAATTCACAACACATGTTCGTTTATTTTGATCAGCATTTGTTTTACGGTGCTGCCAGAATAGTCTATACAAGGTAAGTGTTCAATCCAGCATTATTTATATTAATCATGTTATAACTTACAATGCAGAATTTACTTCCAGCGCATATTTCAGTGGCTGAAAATGAGTGGTGGAAGAAAAAAAACCAAATCACCACCAGTTTGAACGGCTCCTTGAAACAATGGAAGCGAACGTAGACATTACTCGAGATCTTTGTGGAGGCAGTTCTAATATAATCCCGGTGTAGGAAAAGTTGGAGGAATCCAGAGAGGAACTTAATGCACTGAGACCACCAATGCATCTAGGTTCAGAATGGCAGAAAGTAAGTATTTCTTTTACGATACACATAACTTTCATAAGTAAATTTTATCATACTCTTTGAATTTCTTTCAACCGAATTTCCTACCTAAAAATTGCTTATTTCTACTAGCATACATTAGTACGTTATTTTTCGCAGCAATTTTCTTTTTCATTGCTATACTATGCCAAACTATATCACTTTTACTACAATAGATCAAACTAATGGTCGGAGTGGTATAATGCTCTATACCATATGCTAAAGCTATCCTGCAAAACAATAAGATTTTATTCAAATTACAGATTTGGATTGACATGAGTGGAAAGGTAAAGAAAACACTAGCACACAACAAGCGAGAATTTAGAGCAACAGGTGGTGACCCCAATACAATAAAGCTATCGACGCTAAAAGAGAATTACATGTTGCCTTACATGAATAACAAAAATTGTTTTGCTAAAAGAAAAGTGAAATTCGTGCATGACTCTTCACGGAATTCCATAGATTTTCTAATAATTATATTTTTTGTACAGCAAATTGTTCCACGCTGTCGTTTTTATTACACATGCATGCGTGCCTTACGCCTTTTAAGCTTTATTCTTTGAGGGAATATCAATTTACTCCAAAACATAACCATATTAACACTATATTATACAATACATTTTCATAGCAGATGCCTCAAAAAAAGATTTGGCATCCTTTTTATAGTGCTTCATGAAACATTTCAAACTTGTTTCAAAATATTTCATCACAACCGCTGACATTCGAACTTGCTAACGAATCGAGCAGTTTTCCTCGATTTCTATAATTCCAGATTTTACTCGGTGTGATAGTGATAGTGATTGTATCGAATCCTCGATTCGATTTCCATAATAGGGCCCATAGTTATAGATTAAGTGTGTGTAGTGTTTTGTCTACAAAACAACGTGTCCTTCAATCCGCCACAGTAAGATTAAAGTTTCCATGCGAATGGAAAATCCCCGCTGCATCACTGCAATGAAGGCAGTCTGCATCGCGCCCACAGGGGGAATTTGACTCTCTCGCTGGGCAAGCTGCGTTGAGGCAGCTTTGGAATCGCGCAGCGGGAAATGCGGCAGTTTTTACAGTTTACTGCATTTAAGACGCTACAGGGTGCAATAAATATTTCTATGGTGGTTAGACTCTCCACCCCCCTCCCCTCTCTAAGGTCCTCTGCCATACAAATGAAACACAAATTTCTGCATTGCTCAAGAATTAATCAAGCGAAAGAAACCAAGTTTGGCATGTGAAGATTTTAGAGGACACGAAACGTTTCTGTGATGAATAAACACTCCTTCCCCCTCTCTGAGGGAAGAAGAGGGGAGGTCTTCTTCTCGAATGGCGTTAACGTTCCCTGTGGAACTTTTGCCGTCTCAACGTATGCATTAACTAGCGTCATTCATTAATACTTAGATGAGATTTCTCAAGCCAAATAACACGCCTTGAATGAATTCCGAGCGGCAAGCTCTAGAATACGCGTGACCACAGTGCAAGTCGAAGGAAATTTCTTTGACGAAAAATCCCCCGGCCAGAATGGGAATCGAACCCGAACACCCGGCATGATAGTGTGAGACGCTAACCACTCGGCCACGGGTGCACAAGGGGGAGGTCTTTATTCTATCATATTTCAGGTCGATTAAAAGATCAATCAAGGAACAGTTCTGCTATTGGACTCATGAACTTGCGCTGAATAAGAAAACGTGAATGTTTGAAGGTATTCATAACAAAAAACAAATTTCGGGCGGGACGAATGTTGCCGGGTCAGCTAGTTATCTATATAATTTCGGGGTGTATGTCCTTTTCGGCCAATTGAGAGAAGATTCGCTGCTCAAAACATAGGGTCGGTGTAGGACCATCATTTTTGAAAGTGCGGAAAAAAGAGACTTCTGATTTGGGCTCTGTTTTCCTTTTGACGTAGAACTACGTTTTTCAGGAAGGGTGACAAATCAGAAAACAGGTCACGTTTTTATGAAATAAAGTTAACGTTAATAACTATTTTCACAGCGAACGGATTCTGATGATTTGCATACCTATCGAATTGGAAATTCTCCAAGATTTGTTTGATATGCTGTACATTACAATTACATAATCCCTAAATATTTTAAATTAATAAAAACTGTAATCATTTCCATTTTCCCACACATTTTGTTCTGCAGATGTGTATGCTTCCCGTACCCGTACCGTCAATAACGAGCAACTAATACATTCGTTTCTGCCCGTTTCCAACTTATTTGGTATAAATAAGCCATCCACGATTTGAACCCCCACCACTTCTCGTTTGGTGGTCATCGGAGCAACATCGTTGCTGGCGAACATCGATCGAGAATGGATAGGTTCCCTGTCAGGAATGACAAGGGAAAGAGGAGTATGGAGTAGAGTTTCTTTCCACTGATGGAATTGCGAGTGAGGAGTAGGAAGTGCAACATAACGAGCGGACATCACTCATACCTAATGTTGATTTCACATACATAGACACACACAGCTCGATGCAAGAATTGAAGATATTGCGAAACCGCAATTTCATCCGCACACCTTCAAAGAAGAAAAAGCCCTCCGTATCAAAGTGTGTTTTTTGGAATACGGACATACACTGCATTTATTTAAAAACAAAGTATCTTTCATGGAAGTATGCCTTCAAATCCCAGTAGGAAAACTTTACACTTTTTCCACCCGAAACTTTAAAATAGATCCCTATGTTGAAAGGTTAAGCATAGTCCTACTTTAAATCAAGTGGATTCAATAATATAATTCCGTGGTTCTACGTCGAAAATGCGGTCGTGTCCTAGATACAACCCCTTACAATTTTTTAATACTCATGAACCACATTTTTTTTTTTTTTTTATCCAAAATATATATTTTTATTAAGGCTCATATGGCGTCAGCCTAACGGGGCCGGGAGTTCAATTTTTCTACAATGTTTGCTTACAACTATGTTAGTAATATGTAACCGATTACTCGCGGTTGGCTCGAGGTTAGTATTACAAGTGTTCTCATAATTGGTATGTTGCAGTCTTCGATGCTCTGTACGTGTGCCCGACACGGGATACCTGCTATTGGGATGCAGCTGACCATTAATCAGCAACGCCCCCCTAGTTTGTACCCCATATCTGGTGGTGCGTCTTTCTCGACTCGAGGAATCCAGGATAGAATGGTCACTAGCCGGCGCAATCATCAGCTCGTGTAGAGTTGTCATAAGCGGTACAACCTTTGGCTCTTGTTGAATGATCAGTGGACTGCACAACCTTTGGCCCGTGTATCTGTAAAGAGTGTGTGTATGTATTGCCGCGACTAAGTAAAAGTTTATCGTTTGGATAGGAGGGATATGAAACGGGGACACAACGAAGGAAACATCATTAAACGTTGACATCGGCGTTTCTGAGGAACAGGTATAGATGAAGCAGAAGATCAGGATCACGGCTACCTAAGATATCCCGGACGGGGATATCCGATTGTCTGCCTTTTGCTCTCAGTACTCTAGAGAGCTGAGAGCGAGCAGCATGGAACCGGATACACGACCAGACAACATGCTCGATGTCGTGGTAGCCATCGCCACAATCACAAAGATTGTTTGCTGCGAGCCCAATGCGATAGAGATGCGCGTTTAGGTTGTAGTGATTGGACATAAGCCGAGATATCACGCGAATGAAATCACGACCTACATTCAATCCCTTGAACCATGCACTCGTCGAGACCTTAGGGATAATCGTGTGTAACCAACGACCGAACTCATCTTCACTCCACATGCGCTGCCAACTTACGAGCGTATTCTGACGAGGAATGTGGAAAAATTCATTATAAGCAATTTGCCTTTCAAAAAGTGTGCCTTCTAAAGCGCCCACCTTAGCTAGCGAGTCCGCTTTCTCATTCCCCGGAATCGAGCAATGAGAGGGAACCCATGCTAAGGTAATCTTGAATAATTTTTCGACCAAAACACTCAATAGTTGTCTTATTCTTGTTAGGAAATAAGATGAGCATTTATCAACTTTCATTGAGCGGATTGCCTCTATTGAGCTGAGACTGTCTGAAAAAATAAAATAGTGGTCGATGGGCAATGTTTCAATGATCCATAATGCGTAATATATCGCACCCAGTTCAGCGACATACACGGAACAAGGATCTTTGAGTTTGAAAGAGGCACTGGAATTTTCATTGAAGATGCCGAAGCCAGTGGACCCGTTTATGAATGAACCGTCAGTATAGAACATTTTATCAGATCCAACTTTCCCATATTCTGCCGAAAATATCGGCGGAATAGAATCGGAGCGTAGGTGATCTGGGATTCCATGGATTTTTTGTCGCATGGACAGATCAAAAATGACAGAGGATTGATCAGAAGAAAATATAGTTAACATAAATAGGACCGCTCACGAGTTTTCTTGTGTTTCGCTTTCCGTCTGTTACGGATGGATCACGAAATAACCCGTGTTTTCTACACACTGTCTTTAGATGTCACCTACTTTGATACATTGTGTATTAAAGTGTCTATCAGACTATCTCATTCGTGGAATCCGAACAAATGAAGCTTCATAAATAACATGATTATGATAATTTTAGAACGTACAAATTGCCCCAAAACGTGCGGTCCCAGGCGTATGTCTTACGGATTTCTTTGCAGTCCTTAATATGTTAAAAAGTTATATTATACGTCAATGTTATACTTCTCCGCTGCGCTAATGTTGCTATTGCATATTCATCCATGAGTGATGTTCTTCCGACCGATTCAGCATCGGCTGTGATCAATTTATCCTTTCCATTACTTCATCCCGTTTCGCTGTGGCTAAAATGAGATGTCCGGTTTCGCATCGTTAACACTGTTCCCACATGTTTTGAAACAGTGTTTTGTTTCTGTTGCTGCGTGTGTAATTAGTCCTGTTACGGTAAAATAACCGATCATTGTTAGCACCAAACTAGAAGTCTGCTATATTTGAATTTCAGAACAAAAACCATCTCCCAATGATATCGCAAACCAAAACAGCCCTATACAAAGTTGTCTGCAAATCCTTTGAACAAACAGCTTGGCACAAATTTGCACGCTGTACGCTGCCAATCAAACAAGCATCGGAATTTATTTCTCAGCGCCAAACAACCACAACACACCCCCCCACACCCACTCCTTACCCCCAACCGGACCGGTAGGTTTCCCTGGCAGATGCAAGTTTGCCATTATTGCTTATGACCCACTGCAGGGCAACAGCATCTTGGAGAGTGCTTCCCACACCACAAGACGCACGTACAACACACACCTAACCCATGGAAATGGTTGCGCGAGAATTGGTGCAAGCTTTTTGATTCTCTCGGCGCTCGCCAGTCAAAAGTCAGGTTGGTTCAGTCTCCACTCGGTGTTCGTCTCGCAAGCACACGGTTTACTTACGGTGGTTACGGTTTGACGGTAGTGCTGTTTTATTTTAATTTTCTTATTACTTCTGTTTGATGTGCTGAACAAATATATTGGCCACTGAAGGTCTTCTTCGTTTGGATTGGTTTGTGTTTCATCTGATTACACCATACACTTGTGGATGGATACTGTTTCTTCTGTGGAAAAATCGTGATTGCGATCAATCTTGAGTAACCGGCTCTGGTGTGATCTAAATGTGGAAATATACACTCTAAACCATAACTCTTCTGTTCCAAATGTACAGCCAAATCCGGTTTTACGCGTAAAAAAAGTGATAGTGTTTTTCTTAAGTGAAGATGACAAATTACAAAAAGTTCTACTAGAAACATACGGTGCACCGTAGACGAATGCGTGTGTGGTGAATGAGCTGCATCCCAAAGAGCAATATAACAGGCGTGTGTTGCCAAATGATGTGGAAAATCGTTATAAACCTGTTTATCGAATACCTTCTGTGCATCTCAAATTTTCAGTCTTTGCCTCTTCACAACAGTTTTCGACATCAGTTTAGTGGGCTCCTCTAGCACTTCGATTTTCATACATGGATACTGGGGCCAATAACGGGACAGTGGAAGCGGTGTTTGGAATATTTCGACATCTCATGAATATTGAACATTTCGTTTCATGGTTTCAGTGATTTACCGCATATTTCAACGATTCGTTTCGATGTGTTTCCTAATATTTGCGTCAAAATTCGAAACTCAAGATTCCGACCAACGTCCTCTAATAATAGAGCTTGCAATAAAATTGTATTAAAACATGATGTACAGAAAAGATGTCGAAAAATCAATGAACTATTTGGGAAAAATAACACTTAAAATACACCGTTAAAAAATATTACTCAAAAATTTAATTTAATGTTAAAAATGTAAACTCTTTTAACTTAACGGACTCATCAAAATGAAAATATTAATTTTAAACAATTTATCAAATTGAAATTGAAATATATTTCATAGTTCAATGTAATGTGATGTCATTTAGAAAATTTTGATTTTCTTGTAAAATGGCACACCTTCGAAAACAATCTGTACGAGGAAGTTTTAAAACTGATCGAAAGACACGCAGACCAGAGAGTTTTGCCAAGAAAGAATAAGACACAACAACATGGCAAATTCTATGTAATTTACCTAATCAATTTATTGAAACACAAACTGTAGCAGCCATACGAGTTTTAACTACCTAAGGATGGATTATTCGGCGCGAATTATTCGTTCGCCTCACCAATCAGTTGCGTAGTCACGTAATCATCGTACTACTATAATCGTTTTTGCAGTCATCAATCGATTAATTACTCAATAGAATTACCAGACATCACTACTAACTCCCGACAGCGAGCAGGCAGCGACCCAATTCGGGAAATAGAAGGTACGGTGCCGTCGTCTAGAAGATTTTATGGTTGTATGATGGAAGTGTAAACAAACCGTGTGTTTTTCTATTGCAGATTATCAAACATACAAATAAGTTGTAGTAGAGTCGAATTTACTGAAGCGATTTTCACATAATAAACCATTCTCTGATACACAATACAGAACCGAAAAAGTGTACCATCTTCGAGATTAGCCTACTAGAAGGCAGTTAATTTTAAACTTTGAATGAAAATCATTTTAAAATGTTGTTTACATGGTCAAGTCACAGAGTCCTAACTTTTAAGAACTCTTGAATCTTTTCACCAGAGCCTATGAAAAGTGGACCTGAAAAGTTAGACAAATTGCCCTAATAATAAGAAAAATAGCTGCAAAGTCCTAATGCGACTATCACTTATTCCCTGAGTAATGGAACGAACTGACACTGCATACATAGCAAACTGGAGTGCACTACAATAGATCGAACTAATGGTCGCAGTGGTACTATGCTCCTACAGAAGAAGATAGAAGTGATACTGAAAAATATGATGATAACGTAGAATATAACTGTCATTCGATTTGTATCGTCGTTCCTGAATACAAATTAAGAGACTGGCTAGAAATATCGTAATCTTCCATCGAAAATGGGTGAAACCTGGTAATGGCTTCAACGGCTTAGGAAGGAGATTGGGCCGTTGATAATCAACTGTGTCTGAAATCTTCATACCAGCGCGTTACATTTCCTTCCTCCAAATAAGTAAAATTACCCTCAACGATCAAACGCTTTCCTCTTGCAGCGAAATTGAAAATATATGCCAGGCTCACATATACATTGCAGGTTGCATTTCCTCCCGATAATGGCCCCTGATAAAAACGTGAAGAAAATCAATGCTAGACACTAATTTCGCCAAGGATGTTTGTACCAATCGTAGAAAACTCGCTGCACTTTTACATAGAATATTCATTTGATACCAAAAAAACAATTTTCATATATAATTTTGTTTCTGTGTTTATTTTCCCTGCCGCAGAGATAGTGTCATTTTATACAGCAAAAAAAAATCGTTTCTAACGTTGCTTATTTATATATTTCAACCTAATTAGCTCTGCAAAACATTCTACTTTCGTTTAACAATTATGAACATTATTTTTTTATTCGTGCAAAACTGCTTTTTCAAATCGATTGCTTTCTACTTTCCGTTTTGTTTATGTTTGCTTCAAGTAAACTCGCTGTCAAATTCATAAATAAAAGGTTATATATTCTCGAAAATGACAGTTGCCTGACAACAAACACTGCAATCTACCAATGTAAAAATGCAAGCGAATGCAGTCCAGGAGTGTAGTAAACGATTTGATTCAATGTTTTATGCTTCACTCTGCGAATACAATCGTTTTATTCTGAAAAACAAAATGAACTTTATCTACACCAAACATTTAATCGTATAACTTGCTTATATGCAGCATTATATATTCCATATTTTGGGTGGTATATGAATCGCTCAACTGGCAAATACATGCGAAAGTGGAGATGCTATACATACATGGCAATTGCTTCCGATTTAGTTTAGATGAATATACGACTTACACATGCATCTATTAACGGGTGTTATATAAAAAATGAGAATTTTTTCAATCACATATAATAATTTTTTTTTCATCGATTTCAATATTTTTTATTAATAACATAATGTATTTTCTTCAAAAAAATGTCAATGAATGTTTGAGTAAGGGCCGTGGTCTGCTGTTCGATGCAACTTTTTCGCGATGCTCTCACAAGAACGTTGTACGACACCTACGTCCATTTTCCGGATACAATTCCGGATTCTTGTAGTCAGTTGCTTCGTGTCCTTGGCCCTCCAATTGTTTTTATACACTAGGGCACTGAGTGAGCCAAAGAAATCCTCTATTGGGCGGCACTGGGGCAAGTTTGTTGGGTTACGATCTTTCGGCACGAACGGTATCTTTTTCTCTTCAAGATACGCCAGCGTCTTCTTGGCGTAATGGGAAGACGCCTTGTCCGGTCAGAAGACGTACTTCCCATTCGCGTAATGCTCGTTCAGGAACGGCAGCAGGATTTTTTCGAGGCACTCTTCGCGATAGATTTGTTGGTTGTTTGCCAGACCGCTCGGCTTAAACCAAGGCTTTGAAATGCCCCGGTCGGAAATGGCGATGTACAACATAACCTTTTTTTTCAAACTTGTGCTTGAACTTGTATTTCACTTCAGGCGGTGTGGATAACTTGTCGCTGAAGTAGTAATTATCATTTCCTGGAATATGCGTTTTGGATAGCGGAAAATAGCTTTCGTCGTCCAGAACGAAAGACGTCCCGCGGTATTTTTTGGTCATCCACCGACACTGTGATTTAACCGTCTCAATCTGCTCCTCCGTGTACTCCGGCGACCTCGTCTTCTTCCTGCAGACGATTCCTTCCATCTTGAGTGTCCGATGGATCGAGCAGCCATATTTCCGACCGGCGTCACGCAGGCTGGTTGCGTCCTTGTTGTCAAACTGCTTCCTTAACGATGTCTTCCTCTGCTTCGTCATTATCGTCACCGGACGACCACTTCCGATCTTCCGCTCTACGTTCAGGGAACCCAGGATACGATATACCGTACTGACAGGTACATTTTCTTCCTTAAAATGTACCAACGTGAACTTTTTTCCTTGCTGGAAATGCGTTCCGTAGAACCGTACAATGCGTTCGCGGAGAACGTGCTGTTTCGAGGCCATCTTTGCTTTGACTAGAATGTACGACTAGCAAAACCAAACACGCCTACTGTTTCTAGGGAGCCCAAAGAGCAATTTTCTTGGAAAAAGAAAATTTTACGCTCTTAATTTGAGTTACTGAAAGGTATTGAAAAAAATCTCATTTTTTATTTAACACCCGTTACGACTATTTTCATTCGTTTTCACGAATGTACGATTTAGTACAGGCAAACAAAAAAACCAATGACGGAAAATGTTCGTGAGGTTATAATTATTTTGATAACCTCAAGAACCGCCGTTTGTAAATATGACAACATTGAAATTGAAATTAGTGGTGGTGATTGTGAGGAAATTATTTTCCAATGGGATTCGAACTCCGGTTATTTAGATGATAAGCACCAGCTATCTCGCACGGTAATTTGGAATATAATCCTAGAGCAGTTAAAAGTCGTATATATGATACGAAAAAGATGTAGTCTGATACGTCATTCATGGTCCTCTACTGTATTTCAGTGGAAATGTCTTGAAATTTACATAGAAATGGTCAAGTAAGAATCAGTGACACTTTAAGGCAGTATTCTAGTCTAGAATTTTGAAAAAAAAATCATTTTTTCATTCATATTTCAGTACTTTAGGCATTCAAGAATATATCATAGAAAGAACTTATCGAAAATCCTATTATTTACCGAGTTAAAGCCATTTTATTTATGCGGTATCTAACCTGGTACGGCCATAACCATAAACTTCAAACGCGTTTTTCTCGAAACTAGTTTTATCAAACTGGCGTACATGATATCTCAAGTTCTACTGAACCGATTCATGTCGAATTTATATGGATACAATTTGCAGGTAACTCTCTATTGCATGAACCTTTAAAAAATCATATTTTTTGAATTTCACTATTTTTAAAAAATCGGGAAACGTAAGAAAAAGCGTATCAAAGCGCATTTTGTTTTTCGAACCGCCACCATTTTGTCGAAAATGATTTTTTTGACTTGTCCGAGGTTCATGCGATAGTGGCATCTTTACTGATTCAAAATCTGTTCGGTTTTTTTGTTTAAGATAACCAGAAGGGCTTAAAGAAAAGTTGTGTCATGGCGTACACCATATGACACAACTTTTTTTTTAAACCCTCTCATTTCATCTGCTCTTAACTGTTCTAGTTATGAATATTTTTTGTCCGTTCAATTTTTGTTTTATTGTTAAAAGATAGATGAACAAATAATGATATAATGGATAGTACAAATTATTCTTTGTTTTATTTTTACGGAGCTCGAAAAAACGTCCGAAATTCGTGTCTCTACACTAGAATATCTCCTTAAGTATTCAAATAACATAAAGTAAGAATTTTCATTCGAATTTTACCAATTTAAAGCTAATACTAAGCGTATTGCGATTTAATGTTTGCTGGGCCGGAACCTGTACCGTTGTTGAAGGTGAAATAAAAAGACCTGGAACCTGGAACCACCGTTTTCGAATGTAATTCTGGAATTTCGTGGTGCGAAGTAAAAACAACGTGTGGTTAACCTAAATGTTTTTTCCAACTATATTATTTTGCAAATTCAACAAACTAATATCTCCATAGTAATAGTTGCTACAAGCGACGGTCATGGCAACGAGTTGTTTATATGCTTCGATACACTTATTGTAGTATACAATGACTGCTGTGATTGAAATTAATCCTTATGGCTAACTAGATATCAAACAGTCTGTGTTGTTCAATTATCAATAACAGCAAACAATGTCAAACATCGAATATTGGAAAAAAATCGAGTGAAATATTAAATGTAACATTACCATGTACTAACTGTAACGCCCGAGCGGTCTGGGGCACTTTTCTTTTTTGTTCTATCAAGAGAAACAACTGTTCTTCTCGATGTTCAACTATCAACTGATTTATTTTTTCTCTCTAATCCTCGATCCCTCTGTGAGGATGTACAGAACTCTAAAAACGTTAGAACTAACTTACTGGCTACCTGCTATGTGTAGGGAATTTTCAACTTGCACAGTATGGAAAATTCCATCGTTCCTGTTGGACAATCCTTGGATGGATTCTCCCCTATCTTCAGTAGGAATCTTTCTTATTGTAAATACTTATTCATATTGAAATTATCTGAGATGTTCTATTCGTGGGAGAGGGTCACTGCATAACAGGTACTAAGTTTAAGCAAACAAAATAATGACGAGAACTAAATATTTGCTCGTCATGTTTCGTGTCAAATATATTCGATAAAGAGCAATTCCAAATGAGGGGCTTATAATGAAAGGGGTGTAAGTGATTTGATCGATTTCTCTACATCGACTCTCTCTTTTGGTCATAGCTTAGCTGCAAATACATTCCCAGCTGTAATTGACAACGTGGAAGATAGGTCAGAACCTCACCTATCAGGTTCTAGAGCAAACTTAAATTGGAACGTTTTTGCAATTGAGTTATTAACTGAAGAAAAAGCTGATGAAGAGAAATCGATCAAGTCACTAACACCCCTTGCATTCTAAGCCCCTTAAATGAAATCGACAAATGAAAGTTTGTATTCCGTTTGGGTTGTAGGAAATATGAGTTTTCCACAGCGATTGGGATTTTTTTTTTACTCAAGTGTAACTTTTGAAAAGGGCGTATCGATTTTAGTAAGATAATCTTTGATAATATATGTCTCAAAAACCATGAGTCGTACCGAAATATTCTCATAGAAAGAGTTATAGAGTATTGATGTTAAAATGTGCAAAAAATATACATTGAGAAAAAAATTAGTACTCTTTTTTCTATTTACAAAAAAAAATAATTTTTAATATATAAAATATATATTTTTAATTTTTTTGATACAAAATAGAAGTCATAGAAAATTTTAAAAATTAGTCCAAAATGGTGAAACTATTTTGATAAACTTCGTGGAACATCAAATTTTTATGAATTTTCGAAACTTCGAATTTTTGTATGTTAACAATCTTTTTTAGTCACAAATTATGGAACCTGATGTGATTTAAAACAAAAAAGCTTTCTATCAATCTCCTTCTAAATGCAGCCATATTTGCAGAGATAAAACATTTCTAATTTATTGTCTTACGCTCTTTTAATATGTTTGTCGTGTTATACCGTCATGTTCATGAAATTTTATGAATTTGCTTATAATTTTCAACAACTTTTCCAAATACATCATTATGGTAAAAATATATGTTTAGGAGTTGCGTTGAAAAACATTTGAAGACATCTGGGTAAAAACTCCTAAACATAACATGGGTAACATATTTTTAAAATCTGCATTTTTAGGACGATTTCTTTTTCAATTACTGTAAGCGTATGTTAATCAAAAATTTTCAATCAATTTTTTCAAGCGTTCAAAACACTTTCTTTTTTTTTGGCAATGGAATTCTGCAGGACGAATGAAAACTACGGATAACGTGACTGTAGTTTGTAATTAGATGAGATTGGCAGTCCTCTTCTATTATTAAGTGTCTTTGTTACTTGTTTGTCACTTGCAGACCAGAATAGCTCGACTGTCGATCTTTTGTTATTTATAAAATGTAGAGAGAACGTCAGCGAAAGACTTATAACTCCATCGTGAACAGTCACCAGAATGAGCTTTCTTGAAAAAAAAGGACTTATTTTGTATACGGTCTTTTTCTCATTTTCCTCAAACATAGGATCCAATGTACCGTTAAGTCGCCATTCACCGTGCGTTTAAGCAATTTTTTTTGTAAGTTTAATCTTTGATGTAATAAAAAAATGCTAATCGCACTCACAGATACCATAGAATGCCTTCTTCTCGCATAAACATTCTCGGAAAAATAAGACATTTAAGGATTCTGTTCAAAAATAAGTTGCTTTGAACATTTTTCCGGAACATCTTATTGTCGCCTATTACCGTTTTATGTCACCATTTACCGTGCACCTGGGGCTCCATTCAACGTGCATTTAGAGTTTTTCCTCCTAGTTCCATTAGGAAAGATAAAATCATCGAATGAAGTTTATGGTTTATGATTTATATTTAGTCGTAGAATTTATTTGTGAAAAAATAACGTATGACCTTTATTTAAAGGAGTATCAAATTCAATTCTGTTAAAACTAATCGTGGAATATTGTCTCAATACGAAATCCATCCAAACTTTGATGAGCCAGGAATTGCTTATGCACTCCCTGGAACTAATTCCTTAGCTGACGCTTTGTTACTGGCGGAAACTTGAGGATGTCTTTTGATGAACTTTTGATTTTTTCCCAAGGATCCAGGGTTGAAGTTGAATAGAGTTTTCAACTTCATAAGGCGCCAACAGTATCCCACACACATCCGGAGCCTTTTAATTGTAATTGGAAGACCATAACGAGCAGAATTTTCAATCCATTCCAAAATCTTCCGTTTACAGGTTCTGCCCGGGAGGATGTTTATATTGAAGCTTGTTGCAAATCGTCTGTACCGGTATGTTGAATTCCCGGCTCGCGGATCTCATCGATACTCCACGTTGAACAGAATCGATTGCTTTCTCCAAATCATCTGTGGAGTAGTGCTTCTGCTGAAGTTTATATTGGCTCATTCTATAAAAAATAGACAAATTGTTGTTTATGTATTGCGAAATTTCAATGCACGATGAGTGGAGAATTCTGTTTTATGAAGGATCCATTCACCGTGCATTTTTGTTTTGATGAAAAATCAATGTAAACATTATTTTCTTCTATATTTGATACGCAGCCTCAAAAAACGTATATGAAGCTGCGATTGTACGGTAAAACAGGAGAAAACCCCATGCAACAAGTATTTTAAACACTAAAATCTCAAAAACGTTTTCGCCACTTTACTTCGTTCGCTGATGGAGAGTTAATTGCTTCGGAAGTAGACAAACAAAACCGTCAAAACGAGACTTTAAAAGGATTTTGATCGCAACTATGCCCCATATCAAAGCTTTTATACTATTTTTGGTAACATCAATGTAAAAGTGGGGTATTTTCCCACTATTTCGAAAAATATTGGAACACCCAGCAAACATTAAATCGCATAACAAGCGTATATATAACATCATATGCCCTAAAATTTGGTTGGCATATAATGCACCTAACTGGCATATGCATGCAAAAGTGGAGGCCATATACATACATGGCAAATGCTTACCGAATTTGTTTGGATGAATATGCAACTTTGACCGGCTATAATAGCGATTATGTTGAAATTGAATTGCGATCTAATATGAATATATTCATGAATTGTCAAAGCACCAAATACGACTTTTGCCATACTCATATACGATTTATTACAGACACAGAAAAAAAAACAAATGGCGCAAAATATTTTCGTGAAATGTTTATTATAGCCTCACGAATCGCCATTTTTATATATGAGTATTTATGTTCGTAGAAATAATAATTGTTTGATTGACTTGTGTTGGGAGTGGAATATGAATGTTTAAAATGGCACAGATTGATGCTTGGTGAAAACTCCGATGTGGGTTCGAACTCCGGTCGTCTGGATTATCATCCACCAGCTATCTCGCCCGGCCATCTGAAGATTAATTCAACAGCGGTTAAAACTTTCGAATGTATCAGCATTTCATTGACATTTCAATATGATGTAATATGTTCTTTATTAGGATCTAATATGATTTACTGTTTCATGATCCAATACGATTTACTACAGTACTGAATCGATTTAAATTATACGCTTATACGACACACAAACTGCGTCAGCGTAATATACGCATATGATGCGGATTAAATATATTTTACGACAATGTACTTCATAAAATTGATATTTATTATACCGAATTGCGACTTAATTTGATAATGGTATATAAAATCGAGTTTTTACATTTTAAGCGATATCAAATATACACGATACATACTTTGATTGATATTATATGCGATTATGATTTATTCGGATTTCTTGTAAGACTTGGCACGTGCAAAATTATACGATTTAATGTTTGCTGGGCATATTTCGAAAATGCACGGTGGAGGGAGCACGCACAGTGAATGGCGACTTAACGGTATGCCATCAACACAAGTCGCACCGAAAACAACACATGCGACAGTTGCATTTCGATGTGTAGAAAGTGATGACTCTCTGATGACTCTCGCTCACTCGATAGCACACCTGTATGGCAATGTGAAAAAGCCATTTCCGGCACCGGCTGAAACGGTTTCGATCTCGATTATCGTTCAACATAGCACACACCTCACGTTATTGCAGTTATACGAGAGAAAAAAATATCTCCATTAACCACTAGCAGTCAATGTGCTGTGACCACATTTTTTCACTCCCATCTTCTCCCCTTTCTGGTTTCCTGTTTTGTCGGGACCCGATGGAGGGGATAAAATCCGCACAAACAGATGGAATCGATAATTCCGGCTCAACCTTGAATTCAGGCGGCTCTCAAGCACGTGACTGCATTCCACACACATGAGAACTGGTAACCGCAACAGCCAAAATCACAAATCAACATAATCTTGACGCACGCTGTCAGGTTGCCGAAGGTTGTCAGCATTGTCTGCTTGTTTCTGGTCCGTTGTTTCAAGTTCACACACGCATACCAGTTTAATCGATCTCAAATCCACGCGCATCGACAACAATGAGAATCGAATTTGAAGGTAAAATGTGCTTCATTGGAACGGAACCGGTTTTTGTAGAAAAACTTGGAGTGGAGCGGATTTTCGCTAGTGATTTCAAGATCAGTGCTCTGAAAATTAAACCATAAACACTAACACTTGGTGCTTGCATGCGGCAATAGTCGGCTACTTCGTTGTACTAAAATGTTTGAATGTTTGAGCATAATCAGAACTGTCAGTTTTTTAATGGAATTGCTTAATATGCGAATTGAATTACTAAGCTATAGTTTTAAAAACGTCTAAACTTAAATTTACCATCCAATGTGATGCAAATAATTCGTTATCGTTATACTTTACATATCAATTATTGTCTGATGCTGATCAAAGTTAATGTAATAATGGTAAATTGTTATCCTAATCTGCCACAGAAACAGATGCCATGCCAATAATAAATAATGTCTGCGACAAATCACAAAATGTCATCTGATAAATTTTGGCTATACCACAGTGTGTAATATGGCATCTTGTCCATAAAAAATGATACGTTGTGCACACATTGTCTCACGTTTCACATAGCAATTCACACGAATGGAAACTTTTGTTTGTTCAATAAATATGAACGAATCGTTCATTGAATAGCGTTGCGAATTTACCAAAAACCGGTTTGGGTCTGGCCACAATCAAAACATATTAAATATATGGGTATTTTCTACTCGTATTTGCGATAAATATTGCAGAGAATACCTAAGGAACCAGAGCAATTCATGCTGTGAGGAACAATTCAATTGAGGAACAATTCAATTCATTAACAAAAACCTTCATCCCCGGTTGTGAAGAGGCAATCGATATCGGATAAGCGCAGCATCTCATTTGGCATAATCTTCTCTATGTCGCATTTAATGGATCATTTTGATTAGTTCCTTGTTAAAAACCCGATGTCAAATAATACGCTGTGACGATGTGATGTACCGCTAAACTCTCAGTTACGGAATCCACTCAACTATCAACAGACTTAATAATAACATTATATTAAACTTTCCTCAAAATAGCCTTTATCTACTATAGTCCGTTGACAATTCCCATCGCAAAAACTACACAAACTCTATGACTCAAAGCAACCATACACACACGCAATAATCATCAGTAGTGAAAATGAACAGCGCACGCCACCGGCTGATACGCGGCCTGAATAGATTAGCATCCACGTCGGCAAAATCAGCCGCACCGTCGACTTCCGCGGCCAGCACCACAAGCCCTGCGGCGACTAAATCACAGACCAACAGCCGACAAATTCCCAGCTCCAGCTATGCCACATCGACATGTCCCCACATGGTAGATGTCGATACAGCGGCATCCGTCACGGGGCACCTCCAGTCGCCGATAGTTCAGCAAGCACCACAGGTCATCACGCTCGAGAATGCCCGACCATATTCGGAGGTTCCGGGCCCGAAGCCTCTTCCCATCCTCGGAAATACCTGGCGGTAAGTTATTAGAGTTTGGATGTTTGCTTCTTTTGTTTTCCCACTCGTTGCCAATTTACGTCAAACAAAGAATCGAAAACCTGTTTCGTTGATTTCAGACGCATTCCCCTGAACCGCTCATCTGCCGTAGTGACGGCAAAACGAAGAGTCATCTCAAACTCAAATCAAAATAAAGAAATCATGGTGACGATCATAAAACGCGATTTTGACCTTGCACTTGAAAACATCGCGTAAAAAGTGAAGCTATTGTTCACCATATATCTAATTGTTTCGAGCTGTGAAAATTATTGTCGTCTGTCAGTTCAAGGCAAACTGCACGATGGTTATATAATTCCGAATACCTTAAGCGCTAAACTGGCTTCTGAATCACTGGCTTCTCAGCTGATGTTTACTATCGCATAATTATGTGAGAAATGCAACTAGATGCGTTGAATTTGCGAGCTTTATGAATGAAGGCTAGCGATCCGATGGGTGGGGGCGTTTTATTCACAAACAACGAACTGGTTTTCCATGATATGATTTGATTTGATTTGAATTCATCCGATAATAGGATGTTTTGCTTACACGACAAGCAATACATGTCGAACAAAACCAACAAAATCCTGAAATTATTTCAATTGTAAATTTTTAACAGAATTGACTGTATTTTTCACCATTCTATAAAATCGTAAAATATTTTTTTGGTTCTTTATATATATTTTGTTTTGTTTTGTAGCGTCTTCCCTATCATTGGTCAGTACAAAATCTCCGATGTGGCGATGATTTCATTCCTGCTGCATGAGCACTACGGCCGGATCGTGCGACTAGGAGGCCTAATTGGACGGCCTGATCTGTTGTTTGTTTATGACGCCGATGAAATCGAGAAGGTAATTTTTTGTTTGCATCCTACTCTTATTATGCTAAAATGCAAAATTGTAATGGTCTAGGATTCGTAACCCTCATGACTAGGCTGATCATTACAGATCAGGAATAAAAACGGGACACGTAACCCATGAAAACTATTATATCGTAATATAGTGTATGCAACTTAATTCGTTCCGTTTTTTGCATGAAAAACACATTTCTGGAGCAACATGTCAATAGGGCCTAACTGGAATATGACAGTTTCGAGAAACATGACTATGAAATTTCAACTCTCTTTTTCAAATCCTGTTTAAAACAGCATCTTTGTTATATTTATAATAATGCATCAACAGAAGCTCGAAAATATATTCTTCACTTATTGATACGACACTGTAGGAAAAATCAACACTAACATTAACAATTTCCGGAATGAACGACAACATTAATGTATAACCCCTTTATACTTGTTGATTTCAATTAGACCCTTTTTGTTAGAACCAATTTTTTTTTCCAAAATATATATTTTTATCAAGGCTCATATGACGTTAGCCTGACGGGGCCGGAGTTCAATATGTTGACAGTTTTTCTTATTATCTATGTTAGTAATATGTAACCGATTACTCGCGGTCGGCTCGAGGTTAGTATTACAAGTGTTCTCGTAATTGGGATGTTGCTGTCTCCAATGCTCTGTACGTGTGCCCGACACGGGATACTTCCTATTGGGATGCAGCTAACCATTAATCAGCAACGCCCCCCTAGTATGTACCCTATATCTAGCGTGGTGCGTCTTCTCGACTCGAGGAATCCAGGATAGAATGGTCACTAGCCGGCGCAATCATCAGCTCGTGTAGAGTTGTCATGAGCGGTACAACCTTTGGCTCTTGTTGAATCATCAGTGGACTGCACAACCTTTGGCCCGTATATCTGTAAAGAGTGTGGGTCTGGCTTAGTATTGCCGCGACTAAGTAAAAGTTTATAGATCGGATAGGAGGGATATGAAACAGGGACACAACGAAGGAAACATCATTAAACGTTGACATCGGCGTTTCTGAGGAACATGTATAGATGAAGCAGAAAATCAGGATCACGGCTACCTAAGATATCCCGGACGGGGATATCCGATTGTCTGCCTTGTGCTCTCAGTGCTCTAGAGAGCTGAGAGCGAGCAGCATGGAACCGGATACACGACCAGACAACATGCTCGATGTCATGGTAGCTACCGGTAGCAAACATTAGAACCAATGTTTGTGTTGTTTTGAGTTAGACCTTTTTAGGTGTGCCCTTTTGTGATCTGACATTTGAATCAAATGCTTTTCGAGTAGTTTTGAACAGTGAACTCAATCATTATTAACGATCAAAGCACGAATATTGTCGAAAGGATAAATAAAGGGTGTGTCACATCAAATTGCATCACGGAAAAAACGCTGTAGAAATTTAATTTTTAGGAATTATATCTTCAGCTTTCGCTTTAAAATCAGATAAGAGTGTATAGATCACGTTGGCCATGCTTCACTGTCAGTATTCCGTAAATTTGGAAAAATGTCGTCGAACGAAAAAGAGCGTCGTGAATTAATCCTGTGCACTCATTTCGAGAATCCGGAGTTGTCACATCGGGACATCGGTAAGATGCTGGGAATTGTCCAATCCACGGTCAGCAGAGTACTAAAACGATACTTCGAGAACCTAACCATCGACCGGAAGGTGAAGAACGGCAAAAATGGATGCTCCGTCAGTGAAAAAGATCACAAGCGCGTAGTTAAGAAGTTCAGACGTGATCCGAGAAGTTCGGTCCGGGATGTCGCCAATAAGCTGAATTTGTCAAGTTCATTTGTCCAGCGGACCAAGCAGCGGGAGGGCCTGCGTACATACAAGTTTTAGAAGGCTCCTAACCGCGACGAAAGGCAAAACATGGTGGGGAAGACGCGAGCCCGGAAGCTGTACACCGAAATGCTGACGAAGCCGCATTGCCTGGTAATGGACGACGAAACCTACGTCAAAGCGGACTTTCGTCAGCTGCCGGGCCTGTTGTTCTTCTCCGCAGAGGACAAATTCAGCGTTCCGGAGGAGATTCGCATACAGAAACTATCCAAGTTTGCCAAAAAGTACATGGTGTAGCAAGCGATCTGCTCTTGCGGAAAGCGGAGCGCCCCCTTCGTGATGACCGGCACGGTAAACGGGCAGGTTTACCTTAAGGAGTGCCTACAGAAGCGCTTACTACCACTATTGAAGCAGCACGAGGGCCCGACCATCTTCTGGCCGGATCTCGCTTCGTGCCACTATTCAAAGGACGTGTTGGAGTGGTACGAAACCAACGGGGTCACCTTCGTGCCAAAGGAAATGAACCCGCCCAACGCGCCGGAGCTTCGCCCAATAGAGAAATATTGGGCGATTATGAAGCAGGCCCTCCGGAAGAACCCAAAAGTTGTCAAATCGGAGGCGGACTTCAAGAGAAAATGGATTTCTGTTCAAAAAAAACTACAACCTGACGTTGTACAGAACCATATGGACGGGGTAAAGAGGAAGGTACGAGCATAAGGGCTTGGGCTCGAAGTATGAAAAATGGAAAATGCCAAAAGTTGTTTAATAGTTTTTATTTTACTGTCTAAAATTTTCAAAAGGATCGGTCTACTGGGCGAATTTCTACAGCGTTTTTTCCGTGATGCAATTTGATGTGACACACCCTTTAGTTGAACACTAAAAGAAACAATAAAAGAAGTGATTTACAATTCCGTTCGGTCATGGTGTTAGTGGAAGAAGAAACAATTTTGTTCAAATTCAAATTTCATTTCAACATCATTTCAGCTCAGTAAATTCACATCAAAACTGCTTTTCATAATGTTCAGACGTGCAACCTTCTGTAACCGAATACGCCGTGAAACCCGGACGTCAATAACGTGCGATAGTTCCACTTGGATTCCATTGAGAAGTACACTTGTCGACCGAATTGAATTCGAAAGAATACATCGACTGGATGAAGTATCCAACTATTAACAATGGAGCTGAACAAGGCTGGAGTCATTCCATATCTGGAACCATATAAAACTCATGTCTAAGTAAACACATGCGATGCGCAACATTTTTGATTCAGCTCATTTTGATCAACTAAACATATTTATTGAGAAAGTTTGTGATTGGAAGAATTGTTTTGTTAACAATATATTTATATCAAGGCATATGGATAAAGTTTGATGACATCTGATGCGCTGGGATCAACAATTGAAAGGTATTGAATATGTAGGTTGATGAGACAGTATGTTGTGGGTAGTCTCCTCTAAACTGATCACTCGTCATCGTCTGGTTCGGTATCCAAATATTCCACCGGCCAGTCCTCGTCGTCTTCATCTAAATCTGCGTCGAAGAGGTCATTTTGCTGTGCGATACTCAAACTGCATAATAGTTTTGAACTTGATTGGCTACCCCGATGAATTGAGCTTGGGTCACTTATATCTTGCCGAAAGTAATTTGAGGACAATAAAGTCACTTTGCTCAAGTTCCGTAACGTTGAACGGAATTTTTCGCTTGATTTGGGATTTAGAAACAGCCCAATCACGAGGGTTGTCTATATCCATAAAAAGACGGGTGGGTAATGTCGGGGACATAACCGGAGTGACGTAGGACTATACAAAGGGGACAGCTTTTGTTAAATATATATTTTAAATATATTGTTTTATTTTCTTCTCCTACGTGAATACCTACCTATATACCTGAAAAATGGATTAGTTTACTGTTTACTCTTTATGATTATGTTGATGGTTCTGAAAAGAACCATTGGTGTTGTGTTTTTGTTATCACTCGATATTCCCATCTTGTTCGGTTAAACCTTCCTGTTTAGCTATTGCGTTTGCCACTCGCCACAGCTTTCACAGTTGGAAAATTTCTTCCCATCCAGCTTGTGACATATTGTTCAGTAAATTACATTTAATGCGACGTGCCGGAGAAACACTTTGCCACTCACTGAAACTAATTGTTGTCTTGATGAGCGCCGAACCGAAGCTGCTCTGTTCTTGATGCGGGTTTTCTGATTGTCGTGAGCAGCTTTGCAAGCCAACTCGAGCACTCCGACGGCCGAAACTCTATAATCGCTGTTAGGTATACTGGTGCTCCGGCACCAATCCGTTCGGCCTAGTTACCCTTGCGGAGCTATCAGTGAATGCGACCAACAGAAAACTGGAGACCTGCACGGTTCGAGTGAGACTTTGCCTTCCCCTTAACTTGTCCTTAACTTGACGATGCCGATGCCGTACAACCACACGGGTTTACGGTTTGAAAGAAAATAAGATATTTTTTTGGGGTCCGCGTGTTTTATACTCTAGCGGTACACACTCACAGGATAGAGACAAATCGGCAGACTCAGCCAGAGGGGCGAGTCCAACGAGACGAACAAATGAGCGTTAAAAGGGAGCGATGGCAAAAAAATACATTCATTACGATTTGTTCGCTCGTTTAATTCACATGCAGGCTAAAAAGGGTCCTTTTCAGGATCACAAAATTATCTTCAATCTAAAGAGTTTATTGTTTTGTTATCACTCGATATCCCCATCTTGTTCGGCTAAACCTTTCTGTTCAGCGATTGCATTTGCCACTCGCCACAGTTGGAAAATTTCTTCCCATCCAGCTTGTGACTTATTTTAGAGTAAATTACATTCAATGGCAATTGAACATTTGCGATGACAGTGGTACAGTGTCGACTTTCAATGTGGGGTCATAATTTGGACCCCGAACTCTATGTTTACAAAAATGTCCAACTAAATATGTCGCATTGCAGGTCCGTCCAATTAGCTAAATGTCGAGATAAGTGTAAATTACTGTACTTTCAATCTAGAAGCAATTTAAGAATTGGTGAAAATCAATAATCTCAGAACAACTACCAAATTCACATACTCATCATATCCTGGCAAACAAATTATGAAAAAATCAATTTGTGTTTTATTATTATTTTGGATATTGTTTTAGAAAGCATTGAGCTGTATTTCCTAAACTCTTTTTTGGAAGGTTTAATGGCCCTGAAAAGCGCCTTGTTTTATGGAATGGTTCCAATTTAGAAAACTTAGTACTCGTGGTTTTGAAAAAAACCATTTCGAGCGCCCTCGATGCCGCCTTGTTCTGAATTTGCCACCAAAGCAGTTTGTATAAAGAACAAACTTTTTTCTTCTGCTACCTGATGCCGTTTTGCGATTGCGTTTGCCACTCGCCACTCGCCGCAACTGCCTGTTGTTGTCTTGATGTCCACCGAACCGAATGTGTTCTGTTCCGAATGTGGGTTTTCTTATCGTTGCGAGCAGCTTTGCCAGCTAACTCGATCACTTCGGCGGCCGAAACTATATAACGCCGGCTAGGTGGACTGGTGCACTGGTACTAACGCGCTCGGCCTAGCTACCCTTGCGGGGAACTCCAGATCAACACGGTTCGAGCGGGATTTTGCCTTTCCCTTCACTTTTCCTCCTTTACCATGTCCAGACATGGCTGCTTGGGTTGGTTTGTTGATGTGTTGTGATGCGAACCGATGTGGTGTACGGTTTGAACGAGAATGATTGTTACGGTAGGTAGGTGGGTATTGTATTATAGAGACTTTAAACTTTTGCAGTTCATTCGTCTCTAGCCTTGAGAAAGGCCCTTTGAAAACTCTACTCTACTCTACTCCAGCGCTACCACCTCCGCCCTCTTGCCTTGAGAAAGGCACTCGATCCCTCGCCGTCCAGCCCGTCCAGCAACGATGTTGTCCAGTCGGTGTCCACACAAAGAATGATCGTTACGGCAGCGGAGCGGGGATTTTTAAGCTGACTGGCTGGCTCGAGAATTACGCATGTGTGAGACTGCGACCAATGTTTCGTCTTTTTTTTCTTTTTCCTTTCCAATCGTGCTTCATTCTATTTCGCTGCTGCTCTGGTTGCCTGTTTTGGTCGGTACGATTTGAGGAGCACAAAATGGACCAATCAAAAATGGGCACATAGTGCATTTTGACAATGCTTGATATTTCACAATTATTCAATTATTTATCTCAAGAAAAATGAAATGTTATTCGTTATGATAGATGCGTAGATATATTTCCTATCAATTGATGCAAAAACCTTTGCGATCTATTGAGAAATGATCGAGTTATAAGCGTTCCAAATCTTGCATTTTTTCCTACTTGTTCAGTGCCTAGATTTCCATTTCACCCCCTATATCTTCCGGTTAGACGTAGTCCTACGTCAATATTCTGCTTTATTAGGTTTACTCTGCGATCTTCTGAAAAATAATCTTCGACCGAAAATTTTTCACTACGCACATATCGATTTCGGCGAGCTTTGGATTTATCCCAAAGAAAGCATTGAGCGGAATTTTGGCACTGATGCGTTTTGAAAACGTTGAGGTTGAGCACTCATAATTGTTAACAGTAGAAAGCCTGACCACACAAGAGATGGGGATGCGGCGGGTCCCTAACAGAGACATCAAAACCAAGCTGCCTAGGGGAAATCGGCATTGTAAATATATGCAAGTCGGGGGCACTTTTGTATTGCAAGTAGGGTGAGTGATACGATTAATTCTAGCAAATAAAATTTAAATTTGGAACTTTAATGTTGGTTGCTTCGTTAAATTTCATATGGTCATTGATATTGTATCGTGTATTGTGAATAATTTAGCACAAGTGTAAGTGTAGAGCAAGGGGACGAATTACTCGCAAAGGAAGGAAAGGAGGATATAAGGATATAGGGACAATCACACACGAGAACTTGATACATGAAACGATTTATTTCAATTTTCATAAATAAAAACCAAGGTGTGTTCCTGCTCGAGAACAGGTCGTTTGGTCTAAGCTGTCTGTTTTGATGTGTTCATTCTCACCCAAAGAAAGTTTATACAATGAGAAAAATTGGAAAAGTGAAGAAATATTAGAAAATATTAGAAAGTGATTTTCCTTATGCTCTACATATAAGATTAGGTGTTGTTAGTCCAATTTAAATTCGCATCAACAGATAGCCTAACGGAATCCTACGTCAACTATGCGATCGTGTCTCGGACAGAACCCTCCTGTGACTTTTTTATGTATTCTAAGCAGTTTGTGTTAATTGTATCGATAGATGGTTGAGTTCTCAAACAAAAAATGCAATAAAAAGTTTGAATAATAAAATTAATTAAAATATTTTTCAATGTATTGGCCAACGCTAGGTGCTTCTTTTTCCCATTGGATTCTATCGAGAAGTTTTTGCATCTTTTGAGTTTGAGCTTGGGTAGACTGTACACTTTGTAGTTGCTCTCCGTGATTGACCTGAACCAGCGAATTTGCACAAAGAACACACTGAATGACGCTTGGAATTAGCAAATCATTCACATTATGCAAGTTTAGGTGATTCGAGCTTTCAATAGTCAATAACGAGGTCGGCCACGTCTTTGCAGTCACCCAGGGAAGAGAAGGAATGTCAGTATGATATTTACGACCAAGAGCGTCGCCTCTATAGCGTGATTTGTTTGCGATTCTTATGGAAGGAAAAATTGTTAGTGGGAATGGGTAAGAAGAATTAGGATTCACTGTGAGTGATGTGATTCTGAAAACTGAATAGTCTCAATGCTCAACTATTCGACGAAACGAGATTTCGAAAAAAGTACCCATTCTGATCAGAGAAAACTCCTTTAAAACTCTCGAACTATGTATTTTAATCATCGCTCGTATTACATTTCAAATTGTTCTAGTAATTCTTGATCGAAGTTTTTTTTAGCAAACCGGGAAAGATCGCCGGAAAACTCCTTTATTAATCCTCGAATAGTCGATATGGTTCTGGTTGTCAAAAGTTTCACGTTCTTTTTCGGACATGCGATTATAGAGATCTGTCATCCACAGGCGGAGTTGCGAAAGAAGCATTCATATTTTGAAGCCAAGAACCAGCTACTTTTTGATACCCTGTTCTGAAGTAAAGCGTATTCCACTCGATGCGTTCTACATCCATTGAAACAAATATTAGTCAGAAGGGGTAAGGTCTGCGCTATGAAGCCGGTGAACCAGAGTTTCCCACCCACTATTTTCCAAATAGTTTTTAACATGAACAGTACGATGCCAATGAGTGTATGGAAAAATAACGACCATAAAATTTCCCATAAGTTACCCTATACAAAATGTTCACCATCTCGAAAAAACACCCTATGCAATATTTCTTTTTGATCCAAAAACTTGTTTCGATAGTCTTAAAATTGCTTTCAAAACAGGCTATTGAAATCACCAATCAGTATATAAGCGAGCGCCACTCGGAAATTCACTCAGTTATAATTGAACAGCGATTGGAGCATGTTGTCGCTGTTGTGGTGAAGCTCTTCGTTTATCATGAAAGCGCGGATGAACGGTGTCACCAAGAGCCTGTTTGTGCACCTTAGGCCGAAAGGGAATCCATCAGGAGGAGAGTGATGCCACAAACGGTTCCGCTTGAAACATCGGAGCAGCCAACACACACACATACACGCGCGGAACTATTTTCGTTTGGATGCCATTCAGCATCGAGAAATTTCCGGAAAGATTCAATCGTTGTTGAAAAATAATCTGCCAGTTCCCCTGAGAACTGAAAAATACATTCATGCGAAAGAGTTCATTTTAATGTTTTCTATCCATGTAACACTGCGACCAAATATTTTTCAATTAAGTGCTATTAACAGGTGGTTATCGAGATAGCATTAACCACTGGTGGGCTTCGAGTATCGAGGAAAATCGGGAAAGAACTAATCGTTGCTGAAAAATACTCTGTCAGTTCCCCTGGGAATTGAAACAAACATTGATGAGAACGAATTTATTGTTATATTTTCTATCCATATAACAATGCAACCAAATACATTATTAGTTTTGTGATTTTTCAATCAAATGTAATAAGCAGGAAAGCTTCTGAAGATTATTCTTCCTCATCAGTAGGATATTTTCGTATCCAATATTGTACGCGCGCGCAACGGAAAATCTTTCGCATCGCGAAAATTATATAATTGTCAATCAATTATTACTCAGTCGCTGAAAGTTTCAAACTCAGAGAGTTCATCCCCCTCTAGTTTGCCTTCCAAAGTGCCATCGTAAACCACACCTTCTTTCGATTCAGTCACGGACAAAAAGCATACTTAAGCGATATTATGGTGGTGAAACGCATTCATTTTTCGTGAGTACATCGACAAGACAACATCGTTACTGAACGAGTTGAACGAGTTGGACGAGCTGGATGGTGAGGGATCAAGGGATTCATTATCATTAAGGGAAGAGAAAACGACCGAGAGAATACCAGCATCGAAAATTGTTTCCGCTTGAGACATCGGAGCAACCGTCACACACACACATATATTACTGGTTATCGAGAAGAATCCGGAAAGAAGTGACCGTTGCTGAAAAATAATCTGTCAGTTCCCCTTGGAATTGCAAATTACATTCAAGCGAAAGAGTTTATTTTAACGTTTTCTATCCATATAATACTGCGACCAAATACAATTGATTTTGTGGTTTTTCAATCAAGTGCAATTAACAGGTGGTTATCGAGTTAACATTAACCACTGGTGGTGGACTTCGAGAAGAATCCGGAAAGATATCGCTGCTGCAAAATAATCTGCCAGTTCCTCTTGGCATTGAAAATAACATGCAAGCGAAAGAGCTCTCGTTTTCGAAGTGCCTCAAATATTCATTTAGTCATTCATTCAGAATGGATTCAGATTCAACTTCAAACAAATGATCACTGAATCAACGATAGTCCTACGTCACCATTGCGGTTATACCATAGATATAACCCACTTCCTGTTTTTTTTCAAAAATTTACACGACCTCAAAGGGTTAAACCAAAACATCACGATAAAAACTCATTCCATTCAGAATGTAAATACTACACAGGTGACAGATAGAGAGAGCATTTTAGTATTTGACGCTAAGTGTCGTCGTATAAAAGTCAAAAGTGAAACGTCTTTTTTCTACTGAGCACGTTACCAGCGATGTTTCATAGGTGAAAATGGTGAAATTTGAATTCAAACGCTTGAAACATCTACTCTATTTTTCAAATTCCTTACGATTTTCACATGTTCCCAACACGAAAAAGAATTCTACATGTAACGCGTTTTTCATGAAATGGAGAAATAAATGAAATTAGAAATACGAAGGTCTTTCGGAAAATTACTTTAGGGATGGGATTTATATACTGGTAAATCACTGGAACAAATGAATTGAACTATTCACAGTCATTGAACTTGTTAGCCAGACTAGTATTTTCAGTGACATGTATTCTAGGATTCGATTAAATATAGAACCAAAAACGGTACACCAGTAAGAAATACTTCAAGGGTCTAATTTTCTACGAAAAAATAAAAAAAATCAAAAAAACCTATGAAATATTGGGTTGGGGAAAAAGAAATGTCGTATGTTGTCAATATATGGCAACACTTAAACATATCTTGTGATGTACTTATCGCATCGGGTTATACTATACGGCTATTTAAAAACGACAATCTGTGCTACAAGTGTCGTTTTGACAGTGTTGTGATTGTCCTTTTCAGTCTCAAGCTATAGCGAGTCAAAGATGGATTCCACCAAGCAAGAAATTCGCCATATTTTACGTTTACCTGCCTGGTAAAACTGCAACGAAGGCGGCCGAAATAATTCGTGTAGTTTATGGACCCGATACTGTAACGATTCGCACAGCACAGCGTTGGTTTAATCGATTTCGTTCTGGTGTAGTGGCTGTTAAAGATACACCCGTACTGGTAGGCCAATCGTCGTGGAAACCGATAAAATCGTTGAAATCATCCAAGTAGACCGGCATGTGAGCACTCGCTCGATTGGCCAAGAACTGGGTATAGACCATAAAACCGTTTGGAACCATTTGCAGAAGATTAGATTCCAAAAAAAAAAGCTGGATGTATGAGTGCCACACGAGTTGACGCAAAAAAAAACTTTTAGACCGAATCAACGCCTGCGATGCACTGCTGAAACGGAACGAACTCGACCCAGTTTTAAAGAAGACGGTGACCGATGATGAAAAGTGGATCACGTACGACAACCTAAAGTGAAAAAAGTCGTGGTCGAAGCGCGGTGAGCCGGCCCAAATCATCGCCAAGTCCGGATTGACGGCCAGGAAAGTTTTGCTGTGTATTTGGTGGGATTGGAAGGAAATCATCCACTATAAGCTGCTCAACTATGGCCAGACCCTCAACTCGGTTCTCTACTGTGAGCAGCTTGACCGTTTGAAGCAGGCGATTGACCAGAAGCGGCCAGAAATGTTCAATAGGAATGGTGTTGTTTTCCACCAGAACAACGCTCGGTCTCACACATCTTTGATGACCCGCCAGAAGCTACGGGAGCTCGGATGGGATGTCCTATTGCACCCACCGTATAGTCCGGACCTGGCCTCAAGTGATTATCATCTCTTCCGGTCCATGCAAAACGCTCTTGGTGATACTAAGTTGGCCTCAAAAGAGTCTTGCGAAAACTGGCTGTCTGAGTTTTTTGCAAATCAGGAGGTGGGTTTTATAAGGGGGGATAATGGAGTTGCCTTCTAAATGGCAACAAGTTTGCGAACAAAACGGTACATATTTGACTTAAATTGAATAATTTTAAGTATGTAAAATAAAGCGTCAAATTTCGATCAGAAAAACGACATTACTTGTTCCCCAACCCAATATAACAAATCCTCGATTTACATGAAAAGCATAAAAAATAGCCAGGAATGAATGATTAAACAAATGAAACGACTTCAAACTCATGTTTCTATGCTAAGTTAAATTGAGGGTCATGAAAAAATCCGGAAATTTCTGAATAAAACATGACATTCAAGGTGTACTTATTCGTCTATTTTCATACTTGAAAACTAAAAAAATAAAGTTAAAAATATAATAAACAACCAGGTCGACTTCGTTGAACTTGGCTACTAATGCGAACCGTGTATAACTTGCCTATTGTGATAGTCTGTCTTTTCACCTCTTTACCACCTCAGGTCTACCGTAACGAGGGACCAACACCGTTCCGCCCGTCGATGCCCAGTCTGGTAAAGTACAAAAGTGAGCTGAGGAAAGATTTCTTCGGAGATTTACCCGGCGTCGTTGGAGTGTAAGTTTAGACGATGTTTGGTGCCTAATGATAGCCGCCTGCGCAATGTGTGTGATGAATCACTTTCAACCTCATTACCGTGTTTAATAAGCAGTGGCCACTAGCCATTATTTGATTTCGGTGTATTTTTCTTCTTGCCTACATGTAACCTCGTGTCTAGTTTCACTTTCATCATCTTTTGGACCAACCGAAGACGAGTGGACGATTTTCTTTTCCTCTTTCGATTAATGTTACGCGAGGTGAAAGTATGGGTCTTCACCACATGTACACACTTATTGTGGTTATCAATGGAAGCAAATTCGAATGTTACATCGGTACACAGTGGACATTTAAACAAATTTCATTATGTTGTTGATTATTGCAGCCATGGTGAGCAGTGGCGAGAGTTTCGTTCAAGAGTCCAAAAACCGGTTCTCCAGTTATCCACCGTCCGGCGTTACGTAGCACCCTTGGAACAGGTGACCGAAGATTTCATCGACCGGTGCAATCAACTACTGGATCAGAACAACGAACTGCCCGATGATTTCGACAATGAAATCCACAAATGGTCCCTCGAGTGTATCGGTCTGGTGGCGCTGGATACTCGCCTGGGTTGTCTTGCGGGCGATCTGAATCCAAAGTCCGAACCTCAGCAGATTATCAATGCCGCCAAGTACGCACTTCGGAATGTAGCCACTTTGGAGCTGAAAGCTCCCTACTGGAGATACTTCCCAACGCCATTGTGGTCGCGATATGTCAACAACATGGACTATTTTGTGAAGTGGGTATTCGGTTCTCGCGTTTTTATTCGAATTCTGCTTATCATAATCGTTCTATTCTAGAATTTGCATGAAATACATCAAAAGCGCCACCCAACGAATGAATCAAAACGAAGGACGTGCGCTGGAGGGTGAGCCCTCGCTCCTGGAACGTGTCATCAAGAGCCAGAATAACGAACGGCTCGCTGTTGTTATGGCGCTGGATTTAATCCTGGTCGGAATCGACACTATTTCGATGGCCGTCTGCTCGATCCTGTACCAATTGGCAACCCGACCGATGGAGCAACAGAAAGTGTACGAAGAGCTCAAGCGAATCATACCGGATCCGAGCACACCGCTTACCATACAGTTATTGGAGCAAGCTCACTATTTGAAGGCATTTATTAAGGAAGTTCTGCGAGTCTACAGTACTGTGATTGGCAACGGGCGTACACTTCAAGAGGACACCGTTATCTGTGGCTACAGAATTCCGAAGGGGGTGAGTTTACAACGAATTTTATTTGCGGATTATACAAGACAAGTTGACCAGGTGAACTTCGTCCCGCTCAAAATTGATTTTTTGATAAGCATACTTCCAAACATTCACGTTTCCTTACTTCGTGGGTCGCTTTACAAGTTCCTTTCAACATAAATTTCCTAGTACTTGTACCAAAACTCGTCATTTTATCATAAAATTATTTTCAGACACAATTATTGAGATTCTTCAATCACTTGCAAGTAACATGTTTCTTCGTCACATGGAAAACATGTTTGAGACAGAAAATAAAATAATAAAATAATAATCGGACGATTCCTTCCTCGAGATTTTAGCTTTCCAACACATTTAGCGATCCATTTCCATTCATCTGAAAATTCATTTCCACTTTGGACCAAGAACAATTTCGTTAGCGCAAACATCAAATGGACTAACAACGCTTATCACGATGTAATTGTAGAACCTATGGGAATTCAAATTTCAAATGTTCCCATGTTCCTTCAGGGTTTTCCGAAAAATTTCAATTTTCATGTTTGGTTGACATCACCCCCCTTCTAGAGGATGGAGGGGTGCCAAACCAACATGGAAACATTTCATGTACCGTAAACCGGGGGCAAATTGTTCACAATTTTCAGAAAAATGTGAATATTTCCGAATGTTTTTGTTAGATGTATACCCAATTATTTTTAAAATCAGTACTGGTGTTAACGTTACGTTATGGAAAGTTTTGTTCAAAAAAATCTTTAAGCGTTGATTTGGAAAATTTTTAGCGTGAAGTTTCAAAATGTAGCTTCGGGGTTAAATTGGTCAATCTATGTTTCTCAGGATTTTCTAGTGTCATGTGCACAAAAACGCATAGATAATCAAGTTTTTCTTCCCCTTCTTCTTCTTCTTATATGGCACTAACGTTCCTAGAGGAACTCCTCCGTCCCAACGTAGTATTACTTGCGTCATTTTCATTAGTACTTAGTTGAGATTTCTATGCCAAATAACACGCCTTGAATGCATTCTGAGTGGCAAGCTCTAGAATACGCGTGACCACAGTGCAAGTCAGAGGAAATTTCTTTGAAGAAAAATTTCCCCGACCAGAACGGGAATCGAACCCGAACCCCCGGCATGTTAGGTTTGACGCTAACCACTCGGCCACGGGAGCACATGAATTATATATGGTTATGAATTCATGGTTATGTGTTTTTTCTTCCCCTGCGGTCATTTAAATGATAACTAAAGGGATTGAGGATACAAAAACCTAATTGAATCCACCTAAAGGTGTGGTCATGCCTTTCCATAACTCAATTGAAACACTGATCTGCAGGTCATCCCGAAACCATTCGTATTATCCTAATGTGGCTAAAAACCCTTCAAATGGTCTCCAATGAGCTAGTTTTGACAAACCAAGACGTTCAATATGTCGCATGATGGGATTCGGTTCTCAAAAACGAAAAAAAGAGCCTCTCTGATTTTTGGATATGTTATTTAAAAGAACCTCAGCTTTCAAGAAAAAAATATTTAAAAAATATAGCGCCCTCTAGTCCAAAGCCATGTGAACAAAAAAAAATCAATTTTGTTTTGCATGTATAATATTTTTTTTCAAAAAATTATATGTCGATTAGGGATTGCAATACCGTGCCAAAATTTCAATTACCGGTTATTCAGTAATGAAAATTTCTTTACCGGTAAAACCGGTAAATACTTTAAAATAAACCATTTTTTTAAGAAACGGCTTTTATTGATAATAATTAGTTTACAAGAAAATGTTTTTGATACTTAGTTTGTTTGTTAGGGACATAAATAATATTAACTTTTTCGTCTTTTGATTTGAATTGGATCCCATGAACAAAATTTCCAGAAGAGAAAAACACACGTTCATAGTTCACAGATGTTGGGCGTACAGTATGAAAAGCATCGAATACTCTTGTCATGTATTTGCCTCTGATGCCCCCTGTTAATACCTTTGATTGATGCAATGGTCGTTCAAGTTTTCTCTTGATGCTCAACTATCCTGCTGTCAAATATAGCTGTTCGAATATAAATTGCAATCCGACATTAGCTTCATAAAGGATGCAGTTCTTTCGCCATAGCAGTTTAATAGCGACGAGAACTGGTTCGAGAGCATCAATCAATTCCTTTATCGCTGTTTGTTCTTCATCGCTGAAGCTTATCCTGTACCTCGTCTTCAGATCAATCAGCTCTGAAGCTGAGGCTCGGAGGTCTTATAATCGGCGTAACACTGCCAGTTGTGTTTTTTTCGATATTTTATTGATTCTCGAGTAATATTTCGAAGCAGCATGTAGAAAATAAATGCAAGTGTAAAAAACAATTTACCGAAATTACCGGTTATCGATTATAAAATTACCGGTAATACGGTAATGAAAACACCCATGGCCGAGTGGTTAGCGTCCCACACTATCATGCCGGGTGTTCGGGTTCGATTCCCGTTCTGGTTGGGGGATTTTTCGTCAAAGAAAATTCTTACGGCTTGCACTGTGGTCACGCGTATTCTAGAGCTTGCCACTCCAGAGTACATTCAAGGCGTGTTATTCGGCATAGAAATCTCAACCAAGTATTAATGAACGACGCTAGTTAATGAATACGTTCGGACGGCAAAAGTTCCACAGGGAACGTTAACGCCATTCAAGAAGAAGAAGACGGTAATGAAAAATGACCCGGTATTACCGGTGAAACCGGTAACGGTAAAACCGGTTAACAATCCCTAATGTCGATCATCTGAATCGGTCAAGTAATTCAAAAGATACGAGTTTTTAAATAAAGTCCAATTTGAAAAAAAAAAAAGGAAAAAAATGCTCTTTCGTGCCACCCTAAAATGGAAATGAGCGTGGTAATGGAAAATTTCAAAATGCGGGGCTAATATTTGGCGATGAGGATTAAAATTCACAATTTTTTGTAAATCTGATTCCCATGAAAAGTGGTACTTTTGTTCTTTATCGCAAAACATTAGACCCGTATTTTTTATTTTTTTACTGGGGTGCCCACTTCCAGTTTAGGGTGGTCCGAAAAATCTTTTTTTTCACTTTTCCCCAAAAGTCACTTTTCAAAAATCCATAACTATTCAGTTTTCAAAAATCCATAACTATTGAATCACTGAACCGATTTAGATGATCGGCATATCGAATTGACGCCAATGAGATAACCTTTCATGAAAAAATATTATTTATTGTTTTCATGGCTTTGGACTAGAGGGCGCTATATTTTGTATATTTTTTCCTGGAAAGCTGAGGATTTTTTACATAACATGACTCAATATCAGAGATGCGGATTGAGGAAAGATTGGATTCTAGTCGCACAGGTCTAGTCTAATCACATAGAAATTTTTAACGAAGACTTAAAACATGTTAAATTTGCAAAATAATAGCTTATAAACGAAAAAAATAGCACATCTGATATCGAGATATGTTATGTAAAAAATACTCAGCTTTCCAGAAAAACTATAAAAAATTTAAAGCTCCCTCTATTTTCAACCGAGAAAAGTATGAAAAACTAACTCAATCAATAATTACACAAACGCAAAACCAAATATTTCGCAAAAGTATATTTTTCCAAAGAAAACTAACTTATAAGCTTCAATTTGATTTGTTGATCATCTGGTCTCGCACGAGCAGTGATCGAGTGTAGACGCGTGTTCCGTCACTCCGTGTTTAGCTTTTTTTTGTTCTCTCAGACGGTCGAAAGAATTCAGGAAAAGTGCTGTTTCCTAAGCATTCCGAAAGTCTTTCGAAATGTTTTATTGCAGCCGTTAAGTTAACTCTTTGAATGAAGAAAATGTTGCGAACTAAAATGTCGCCAGCCATTTGTGCCCGTCTTAATTTTGTTTTGGATCGTTTGCGGTGGATTTTTATTGTGACCGCTTTTGTATTAAAATGTAATATGATTGTGGGAAAACAACAAAAATGCCGTGATTAAGTAAAATTAGACATGAACGTTTCAAAATATGAATTCATGGTTATGTGTTTTTAAACTCAACGAAATTTTCCATTCGATTTGATGGTGTTAGTGAGCAGTTTATCTTGCTGATGTCCTCATTCCCACAAAGTAATGTGCGAGAAGAGAGCGTTCGCTTCTCTCTGATGTAGATGTATTAATGTTGCTCAGTGAATTTTTATTAATGTTGCTCAGTGAATTTATTAGCGAGTTTTGGAGGAGTATTGTTCTCCAGGCCAGAGCAAGATCGTTGAACTTTTCTTCGCAGTACTCCAGGAAATGAATCGTTCAGTGTTCGGTGTTTCGTGGGTCTAATGTGACCTCGATGGAAAACGGAACACAATTCGTTCCAAGCAAGAACAATGAATCTATTGATACGGCAAAAGCATATTGTTAATAATATTTTCAATCGTGTTTGTGCGCGAGATTCGTTGCATGAGACGCGCTTAGCGTGACACGCTATATTAGCAAGAATCATTAAATGGTAGCTCTCCCGAAGAGGAATCTGGTAGAATAGATATGACAACGTATAGGTGTTCGTTATTGTAGTTTCTGCATCGTCTGCATTTTCACTTTATTTTATTTTTTTTATTTTTAATCACATCACTTACCGCAGTGAATCCTGATTTTTCTTAACCATTCCCACTAACAACTATCCCTTTCGTGATAAACGCTAGGGAACCACGCTATAGAGGCGACCCTTATGGCCTTCGGGCGGCGAATATCATACTAACATTCCTTCCCTTCCTCTGGTGACGTGACCGGCGTCGTTATTGAACATTTAGAGCTCGAATCTCCGAAAATTGCACAACGAGAATGATTTGCTGGTCCCAAGTGTCATTCTGTGTGTTCTTTGTGCAATTTGGTTGGTTCAGGTCAATCACGGAGAGCAACTACGAATTGTACAGTCTACCCAAGCTCAAGCTCAAGTTCAATTTGATATGTTGATCATCTGAATTGGTCCAGTAGTTCAAAAATTATGACTTTTTGTACTGGCAAAAATGGAGAAAAATTGTTTTTCCGAACCATCGATTAACTTTCAAAAATCATGAGATGTGATATGTAAAAATCCTCAGCTTTCAAGAAAAAATATAAAAAAATATAGCGCCCTATAGTCCAAAGCCATGAAAACAATAAAAAACGACTACAATCAATATTTACAGAAATAAAATCCAATTCCTCTGCAAGTTCAATATTTTTCAATGAAATGCTAGCTCATTGGCTTTAATTTGATGTGCCGATCATTTAAATCGATTCAGTGGTTCAAAAGCTTTTGAAAAAAGCCATGTGGCTCAAAAGTTTTTGAAAAATGTCATTTTTGGGAAAAAGTGGAAAAAATTGATTTTTCGGACTACCCTAAAATGGGAATGGGCACCCTAATATAAAATAAAAAAATACGGGTCTATTGTTTTGCGATAAAGAACAAAATTACCACTTTTGACGAAAATCTGAGATCCACTATTTCGATTTGACATGGAATGGCTGTATATAGATTAATTTTAACCGATTGATTTTTTCTTCCAGGTCCAATGTGTATTCCCCAATCTGGTCACCGGCACGATGGAACAGTACGTGACAGATGCGAAGAGCTTCAAGCCGGAGCGCTGGCTGAAGCCAAATCAGGGCGGAACCGGTGACAATCTGCATCCGTTCGCATCGCTGCCATACGGTCACGGAGCCCGAATGTGCCTGGGGCGCCGCTTTGCCGATTTGGAAATGCAAATACTGCTGGCTAAGCTGCTCCGCTCGTACAAACTCGAGTACCATCACAAGCCGCTGAAATATGTCGTCACTTTTATGTACGCACCAGAGGGGTCACTCAAATTCAAGATGACGCCTCGAGAGTCATAGATGTGGAGTGTAATTATTGGCTGCCTTGTTGTGTGGTATTTATTCTCATCCTAGGTGGAAGAACTGCCAATTTTACTGTGTATATAATCAGTTACTATATTTTATCTCTTTCAAATTTGTATCTAATAAAAACGGACCTATCATCAAAGAAACATGAATGAGTGAACGTGGCTAAGATGGTATCGAACAGCCTTCAATATATTTTCGCAATAAATTGCAGTCCTGACTGTTGTTCCAATACTCGTCCAAACACATCTGAAGGAAAGTCTTTCAATCAAATTAAATTTTACAATACACACGGCGGTTCACAGCGGTACCTTAAAGTTTTCCAAATTCACACAACCAATGAAACGAGCTGCCGTGCTGCTGCAATGTTTCGCGCTATGATTTGGGGCCTCGTTTTCAAACCGATGCGCACTTTGAAAGCATTTCATGCAAGCCGCACTGAGTGCTTGCCTCAACGTGAGATTACCAACCCGTTCTGCGATAAAGCGTAGAATCTTGGCCTGATCTAATACTCCATCAATTAGCGTACCAGTTCTGTTCATAGCGCACTCCATGAAACACTGTGAATGATATAAACGTGTATATGGTAAAACAGATTGCAAAAAACATTCCTAGCTCACACGGTTCCTCGTTCGCGGGTGTGATCACGTGTCAGTTCCTCTCCACCGTGAACTTGTTTACAGGCCAGCAGTAACGATTCGTCGACCAGGGGTGGCATTCGGCAACAATCTTTAGGGTGCTTGAAAGATGACATAAAAACCTTTTTTTATTATTTCAGTTCAACACAAATCAAAACTTACCACATACAATGGTGGTTTGGCACATTCGGGGGATGTTATCGCAGACACTTTCACTCGAAGGCAGTCCAAAACAGTGAGCAAGAGTATCGCATGATGAGCCAGCAAACTCATTCCGAATATAGAGTCACACGTTTCTCCCTATGCGACGACTGATGGCTAATGGAACTGGCAGCGAATTAATTTCGTCGGATTTCAACGTTCCACTCGGTAATTTTGTTGTTGTTGTGATGAGTGATGATTTACCTGCCTGCAAAGCGTGAAATTCCATTGTTGTACTAACGCAGAAAAGAAATTAATAAAATAATAATTGGGTGTTTTTGTAGTTGCATTTCCACACTTTATTCGTTACCAGGTTATTCGATTGGCTTGCTGAGCGTAGGAGTAAACAGTCACACGTTGCGAGGCATTAATTCGAACCTCTTCGCTGGCTCATTACGTGGTGACGAAGATACAATGTCGACATCTATATTGGTGTTATAATAGCAGCTAATAGCTTCACGTTCCTCTATCAGATTAACAGGTCCGAACGTAGCTTGGATTGTTAATATTTTCGCCGTTTCTCAAGGATGTCAATGCCGAGAAGTTGGCAACGATCCCTATACGACTTGCCGTTTAATAGGAACTCTCCACAAGAAAGAGAGTGGAGCACGTATCGAACGAATTTTCGAAGCACTGCTTCAATTCTAGCCATTCAATTAGCGTGATTTGAACACTAAGCATCCTCACTTGACCACAAAATAGATATCACCAGTGAACAATATAGAGATCGTAGGCATATTGAATCCCGCAACTCTGTAGAAGTTTTAAAATTGAGCTCAAGTTGCTGATTTACTCCAGCGATAACATCACCAGAGTGTACTCGAAATGTCAAGGCGCTATCCTGTATAACACCCAAGTTTCATACTTGAGCTACTCTTGACAAAGGTTGTCCTGTGATGGAGTAGTCAAATGCAATTGGTTTCGTCTTTCGATGGAAGAAAATGATAGGGGAAAAGCGGTTAAAATGAACACCCTAAGGAATATACCCGTTCACTGGGTCCACATACCGCTACAATCTCCGTTCTTCGTAGAATATTATAGCTTACCTAATTGTTGTTCAAGATATCAAACGGTTTTAATTATAAAAAATAAAAATAGTACGTATTTCATTAAAAGAAAAAAAAATTGTAATATCGAACATTTTTTTAGTGTGCGGTTTAAATGAACACCTGTACATATTATGCTAAATGGGTTAGATTTATACGTTTTTTCTTGTCCAAAGTTGTTTAAATCATTATTGTCATTATTGAGAAAGTAGGTATATGTACGGAATAATCTGCGACTATTCACCTAGAGTAGTAATTAGAATTTTCTACAAATTTCGTACAAAAATGTAGTACGAAACACATAACGCTTCACATACTGAGGTGTGGTTTTGGTTGGGGTGGCATATTTTTCTAGGGTCAAAGCAACAAAAGGAACCTCTTGAAGAGCCACATGTGATAAGGTATATCAGCTTTAGAAAACAACATTGTAAGTCGTTATCCGGTGGTGGCTCATTTTGCCTCAAACATCAAGGTAATTTCGAATACGAATTAATCGCTGAAATCAAACAAAATATCCTCTCATTGAATAGGTGAACAGTTGTCAAAACTTAAGATTTGTCGAAGATGTCAGGTCGAATAATTTCAATTTCACGGGAAATTCCTTAAATACGATGCGCGCAAAATTACATCCGAATGGCTACCGTGAGAGAAATTTTTGTTTTATTTTTCATTTTTTACATTTGACAGTTTCATCCATAACAGAGTGTCTTAAATAACTTCAAATGTTCTAAGAATAGGATAATCAAGAAGTATCAATCGGTTTTTTGTCAAATTATCGAAATTTGATATCTGATTCATTTCAACCGCATTTCCTCGCTACATTTTGAGATGCTAACTGTCATTAAATTGTGAGTACACAACATTTGAAAACGATTTATCATCCTTTCAAGCTTCAAGTAATTCTGCAGACTTAAAATAATTATGTAAATCTTGACTTGCTGAAAGTCCCGGTCAGTATCGTAGTCCTAGATGAATTCTTGTACTCCGCCTAGAACAGGGGTTCTCAAAATGGTCGATATTGACCTTTTTGGGAGGAATTTCAATGATGTACAAATGTACAAACCATTGACACTTACTGTGTACACCTAGTTGGCTTTCTGTGAAAATTGTAAATTAAAACAAAAATGTAATCTACAAAGAGCAGCTCGATGTAAGTTTTCGTCTGCAGAAAATAAGTTTCTCATTGTTATCGAATAATTTTTTTGGGGTATTTTTCGTTACGTGAGTGTTTTGCCATCACTTCTCTTCCAGTTTATCAGCAGTGAAGTTTTCTCATTTTTACTCCAGAAATATCGATGAAAAACATACTAATCAAGTCGGGTAAGACGGACACTCGAACGAAGGAAAAAAAAACTTGAAAACAATTTGATTATCTCTTCCTTTTTTTTAAAAGATACCCACTAACTACGTTTGCAAGAGCAACCAGATATCATGGACGAATGAGTAGAGCGGTTCCTAAAACGTAATCTGAATTTGTGATTCCGAATGCCGGAAGCTATTTTAGACATGTAAAATTGGGAAAAAACAGGAAGTGGGTTATATCTATGGTATAACCGCAATGGTGACGTAGGACTATCGTTGATTCAGTGATCATTTGTTTGAAGTTGAATCTGAATCCATTCTGAATGAATGACTAAATGAATATTTGAGGCACTTCGAAAACGAGAGCTCTTTCGCTTGCATGTTATTTTCAATGCCAAGAGGAACTGGCAGATTATTTTGCAGCAGCGATATCTTTCCGGATTCTTCTCGAAGTCCACCACCAGTGGTTAATGCTAACTCGATAACCACCTGTTAATTGCACTTGATTGAAAAACCACAAAATCAATTGTATTTGATCGCAGTATTATATGGATAGAAAACGTTAAAATAAACTCTTTCGCTTGAATGTAATTTGCAATTCCAAGGGGAACTGACAGATTATTTTTCAGCAACGGTCACTTCTTTCCGGATTCTTCTCGATAACCAGCAATATGTGTGTGTGTGTGTGTGTGACGGTTGCTCCGATGTCTCAAGCGGAACCAATTTTCGATGCTGGTATTCTCTCGGTCGTTTTCTCTTCCCTTAATGATAATGAATCCCTTGATCCCTCACCATCCAGCTCGTCCAGCTCGTTCAACTCGTTCAGTAACGATGTTGTCTTGTCGATGTACTCACGAAAAATGAATGCGTTTCACCACCACAATATCGCTTAAGTATGCTTTTTGTCCGTGACTGAATCGAAAGAAGGTGTGGTTTACGATGGCACTTTGGAAGGCAAACTAGAGGGGGATGAACTCTCCGAGTTTGAAACTTTCAGCGACTGAGTAATAATTGATTGACAATTATATAATTTTCGCGATGCGAAAGATTTTCCGTTGCGCGCGCGTACAATATTGGATACGAAAATATCCTACTGATGAGGAAGAATAATCTTCAGAAGCTTTCCTGCTTATTACATTTGATTGAAAAATCACAAAACTAATAATGTATTTGGTTGCATTGTTATATGGATAGAAAACATAACAATAAATTCGTTCTCATCAATGTTTGTTTCAATTCCCAGGGGAACTGACAGAGTATTTTTCAGCAACGATTAGTTCTTTCCCGATTTTCCTCGATACTCGAGGCCCACCAGTGGTTAATGCTATCTCGATAACCACCTGTTAATAGCACTTAATTGAAAAATATTTGGTCGCAGTGTTACATGGATAGAAAACATTAAAATGAACTCTTTCGCATGAATGTATTTTTCAGTTCTCAGGGGAACTGGCAGATTATTTTTCAACAACGATTGAATCTTTCCGGAAATTTCTCGATGCTGAATGGCATCCAAACGAAAATAGTTCCGCGCGTGTATGTGTGTGTGTGTTGGCTGCTCCGATGTTTCAAGCGGAACCGTTTGTGGCATCACTCCCCTCCTGATGGATTCCCTTTCGGCCTAAGGTGCACAAACAGGCTCTTGGTGACACCGTTCATCCGCGCTTTCATGTTAAACGAAGAGCTTCACCACAACAGCGACAACATGCTCCAATCGCTGTTCAATTATAACTGAGTGAATTTCCGAGTGGCGCTCGCTTATATACTGATTGGTGATTTCAATAGCCTGTTTTGAAAGCAATTTTAACGCTATCGAAACAAGTTTTTGGATCAAAAAGTAACAAGTATATAACGCGCAGACATTTTATCTTTCGAATGAAGTGTTAATCATAACATTTCGTTCAGCTGTTTAGGAGCTATTAACGCTCAAAATCTCGGTCTCCGGCGTAACGCTTTCGTTTTCGAAACTTTGATTTTACACCCCGGTATAGAAATGAAAGACGTAGTCCTACGTCAAAATACAAGCCCCTTCTAGTTGATTTTAGTCTAGCCTTTTCGTTCGATCATTTTTAAGGCTCATGGGGCTGATGGAGCAAGGACCATTACTTCACCGGGCAAATAACTTGGCGCTTTGCTTAAGGGGGTATTTTAGTGTAGAGACACGAATTTCGAACGTTTTTCCGAGCTCCGTAAAAATGAAACAAAGAGTATTTTTAAATTCCATTATATTATTATTTGTTCATCTATCTTTTAACAATAAAACAAAAACTGAACGGAGAGAAAATATTCACAACTAGAATAGTTAAGAGCTGATGAAGTGAGAGTTGTGTCATGGCGTACACGATTCCAGCTCTTCTGGTTATATGAGACAAAAAAATCGAACAGATTCTGAATCTGTGAAGATGCCTATCGCCTGAACCTCGGATAAGTCAAAAACATCTTTTTTGACGAAATAACGGCCGTCTGTAGAAAAAAATGTGGTTTAAAACGTTTTTTCTTACGTTTCCCCATTTTTTAAAAATAGTGAAATTTTAAAAATATTATTTTTTAGAGGTTCATGCGATAGAGAGATGCATACAGATTGTGTTCATATAAATTCGACATGAATCGGTTCAGTAGAACTTGAGATATCATGTACGCCAGTTTGAAAAAAAACTAGTTTCTAGAAAAACGCGTTTGAAGTTGATTGTTATGACCGTAACAGGTTAGATACCGCATCACTAAAATGGCTCTAACTCGGTAAATAATGAGATCTAGGGCATATTCTTGAATGTTTAAACTACAGAAATATGAAGGAAAATTTTTTGATTTTTTCAAATTTCTAGACTAGAATACTGCCATCTGTCCATCGCTTTTTCTTATGAAGTGTATTTGCTATAGTTCTGCCTTATGCGTGTTTTAGCATATTCCAGATAAAATTAAGCAAACCAATAGCTGTCTTAACTGCAGAGTGTGATGAGATTCATGAAATTCTTAAATTAAAACCCTTGAAATTGCTGCATCCATGCGCGACTAGATGGCTTTTACTGAAAGCAGTGGTGTAAAGAGTGCTTGACAGATATGGACCATACCGCCTACTGATTTTTTTCCTAATCTGGTTTCCAGGGAAATTATTCGGTCAATTGATGAGTAATTCAAAGAGCTGCGCAATGTGAAATTTTCAGACCATTCTCCGGATCAACGAACGTAGTCATGTTTTGGGGTAAAGTTCGAGCCACAACTACTATTGATTGTGTTGAATTACATTAAACTTTTGCAGTTCTAGTCCTGAGAAGGGCTCTTGTGGACAAACTCTATTCAAACTCCTTCTTCACCTGCTTGGAGAAAGACGCTTCATTGTCATTTCTGGCCAGCAAACCATGTCCGTTTCCACAAACATCAAACGACGTTCTCGTGAAAATGTTTAATAAAATTAGCTAATAAATATAAAAAATGTCGACAAAAATCCAGACAAATCCAGACTTTATAAGACCGTGGGAACTCGGCGAGGAACCGACTCAAACCTCAGAGAACAAAATCTTCCTTACATGAGGAAGAACACATTGTCTTTGATAAAAAAAACAAAAAAAAATTAACAGTTGAAAAAAATTGTGACAATATAGTTGCCATTGCCCGTTAACTCCAAAAACACTGCTTGCCGTTGCCTTGTTAGTTCATTTTTTTGTGCCTTTGGTTATACAAAAATTAAAATAGTATCTCTAGTGCAGCGAAGACAACTTTTTTATATATTTATATAGAAGAAACTATAAAATTTGAATTCTTCATCAAATACATCATTTTTTATTGCAGAAACTGCATGAACTTATACAGTAACGTTTGCATTACAAAAATTGACAAAAATTTCCGATTTTTCATGGGTTTACCTTCACACGCACTGACGAAACTACCCATGCAGCATCAATCATAGTGTGAAGCATTCATATATTTCCTGTACATGTTCCTCAATGTAGTCGGTATAAACCTACAGTGAAATCACCCGACACAGGGAATAAATATTGAGTATGACTTACCGGCTCGACAGTTGTCTGTTGTGAGAGGAAATGATGCCCAATGTATGGCTAACTAGTGTTGCCAGTATATAATATCAACATCACTGCTATACTGTCAACTGCGAGGGATAGGACGTTGTGTCTTTCACGCACCTCACATCTTCCTTCTCCCTTATTCTTTTTATGTTATTTTACTTTTTTGTGTCATGATTTGTCATTTCAATTTATTTTAATTTCTTCAATCAACGCTATAGAATTCTTGAAATAGTGTAAACGGATTAAAAAAAATGTATTACAATCCCAACGGTCTATACTGATCTGCATACTCTATCTATTCTTACCATTTTCATAACACTTGTAAAACGGTTTAAAATTCAGAAAGGTGTTTTGTTACTAGCATGATTTTCTAAAGGAACGAAAAATGGCGGCAAATTCTCTGGGTGATATCCATAAATGCAGTTCGATAATGCTGACGTAATATGTTTACATCCAAATTGGATGTCTACTTGCGGGAATGGACTGCCTTGTTTTGTATACTTTGGCTAGTGCCTATATATACCAGATGAAGCAATCATGTGGCATTCTCGAATTTATGTGAAAGAGAAGGAAGGATTTTGTAGAATTTCATTCTCACACAGTTCATCTCTCGTATCTCGCTCTCGCATGTGAAAATGCGAAAATGGCATACCCTAGCATTAACAAAACAAACAACCCCCGCTCGACAAACCGTAATTCTCTTACTATTGAAGTAATGATGTTGCTTCACTTGTATATATAATCATGGGCTAGATCTAAGTAAGTACTGCACGCACTCAATAGATATAAGCAAGTACTGTACGCACTCAATAACACGCAACTGTCAAAATTGTTCATTGCTTGTTTTTTTTATTCTTTTCTTGTTCCTGTATCATCTAAATTTCCACAGAGTCAAATTATAAATACTCGCATACAGAAAAACCTACCAGGAAATGGCAACGAAAATATCCGTAGTTTCTCCATACGCTGCACACCGGAACAAATATCCACGTTATTAACGGGAGAAGCTACATACATTCCAACTATCTGCTCCGCCACCATTCTTTTGCTGAAGCGGTTGTCCCAACACGCAGCTTTCTTAGACGGTTGTCCCGACACGTCTCTTGCAAGCGGTTTCCCAACACGCGGTTTTCAGGCGGTTGTCCCGACACGCCACTTCCAAACGGTTTCCCAACACGCAGTTTTCAGGCGGTTGTCCCGACGCGCCATTTTTCCAAGCGGTTGTCCCAACACGCCTATTTTTCAAGCGGTAATTCCAACACGCAGTACCTCTGGCGGTTGTCCCGACGCGCCATTTATTTTCACAGACGGTTGTCCCAACACGCCATATTTTTAGAATTTCTTTTCTCTATGTCGGGTGATTTCACTGCATATTTAAATATCCGGCAGGATCGCCAATGTGAAGCATTCATATATTTCCTGTACATGTTCCTCAATGTAGTCGGTATAAACCTACAGTGAAATCACCCGACACAGGGAATAAATATTGAGTATGACTTACCGGCTCGACAGTTGTCTGTTGTGAGAGGAAATGATGCCCAATGTATGGCTAACTAGTGTTGCCAGTATATAATATCAACATCACTGCTATACTGTCAACTGCGAGGGATAGGACGTTGTGTCTTTCACGCACCTCACACATAGTAACTCATGAGTCAGCAGATAAAAATTGACCACTCTATCAGTCGAACTTTAACTGTGATGGCGAAAACATTAAAGCTACTTAAAGGACGCCGGATACGCCCGTTCCGGCATCTACAACATCTTGGCACTATTGGACAACAATCAGAGCATCGAAAGAAAGCCCGATTCCGGACGGCCGACGACTCTGAGCGACAAGAAGCTCCAAAGGATGCTGAAGAAGAAGATCGAGGGTAAAGTGGCTACATCGCTGCGTGCGCTTGTCCGGAAGGTCGGTGCAACCGGCCAAAAACTACCTGGCGAATACGGACATACATGTCAGGAAGCGGAAGTCTCGTCCTCTGGTCTCGAAGCTGCAGGTAATGACGCAGCCGCAGCGGGTGAATAAAATGGTGAAGTCGATTTTCCCGATTTCCCGAATCGCGACGTGGCGATGGTGATGGACGACGAGACCTATCTCACCCTGGATGGCAACGACTGGCAGGGCACTTCGTATTTTACTTTCCCCACGAAGGAAGTGAGCTCCGAATTGAAGTTTGATTTCACACATCAAGTTCCCCAAGAAGGTGCTGCTGTGACAATCAGCGAGAAGGGGATGTCAAAGCCGCTCCTCTTCAGCTTCGAACTGACCGTGAACGGGGAAATTTATAGTACGAAGTGTCTGCCGTAAGTTGCGTCGTTCATCAAGGAATACCATAAGAGCGAAGACGCGATGTTCTGGCCGGATCTGGCCCACTACTCGAAGCAATCGTTAGAGGAGATGAAGCTGCTGAATATCGATGTGACACCCAAATCGGCGAACCCGCCCAACGTCCCCCAGCTGCGTCTCATCGAGAATTTCTGTTTACCCGAAGCGTAAGATCTACTCCAAGAACTCAAAAACATGTCTTCACGCATGTTTTCGTCCGCCATGGCTAATGTTCCTATTAACTGCCGGAAGGCGGCTCGCAAGGGCGTAGAATTTGTTTGCAAGTAAGCTAATATAATTACCTTCCATGGGAAATTTATCAAACTCAATTATCTGTCTTAGTTTTTTTCATCACCATCGCAATTTTTTTAATGCGAACGTTATTATCCAATAGTCCCTCAAAGCTTTCTAAATTACCGTTTTGTAAGTTAAAAATTGAAATGAGCATCGTTCTGTCTAAATAAGGAAGCTTATCTGTAAATCTAGTCCATCATTACGAAAATCTTTCAAACACATCGATTTGAACGCTCTGTAGAAAATACTACTTACGTCTTCCATTATCAAAAAATCCAACCCTTATCACATATTAAGCATGATTTAGGGTGGGTTTAGACTAGTGATATATTCATGTGAAGAAATATAATGAGATTTATAGAAATCGCATCCACCGTTTACACTAACTTGAACTTCTATAATGAATATATTCATATTTTCGGTGAATTTATTCACCTGAAGTAGAACTGCATCCAACTTTAGTGATTTCTCACCAGTGAGAAATTCACAAGCGTTTACATATGCTGAATTTATTAGTTATATATACCTCGAATAAGTGTATCATATTTATTCTCACCCGTTTACACCTATTTTCACGTGAATAAATCCATCTGTAGCTATAGATCTCCCTAATGTAAACCCACCATTAGAAAAAAACAAGGGTTTCGGTTCACTTTCCATCATTCAGGATATATATTTTCTATTATTTCGCATGTTACAATATTACAATGTCCTTGATCAGTAGCTGCCATAACTTAATTGGGTTCTATTTTCATGAAGCCACATTTTCCGCTTCTAGCTAGTTTACATAGCTCGGCTGAAAATTATCACACATTTACCCCGAATCCGATCGTTGCAAATTCAAAATCTCTTACAATCATTCCATGCACTTGCCGGACAGTTCTCGATTGACTCTATCCCAATACATAAGGAAAACATGGCGGCAGCCGAATTACAAGTTTCTTTCAGTGGATCCGTATCGGCCATTTCGGACTTCATTTTCCGCATTCTGTCGTTGCATTCCTCCAATATATCGAGAACTGTATCCCTCCAATCGCCTTCGCAACTTTCGATTCGTGCCAACAATTTTCCTTCGTTGATCTCATCAATAATCAATAATCCTCGTTTTTTCAGCAGACATTCGAAGGCGCACTGCGAAAGTCAAATCTTAGTAATCTCTTGGTCGTTACACATCTGCATTTTGAATCATACTCCTAACATTTTCTTTTCTTTCATATCTTCGAAACATTCGCGTAGACCATACGTTTCTATAATCTCTGGAGCCGAGCAACATTTTACGATTTCTTGTTCCTGGGAGAAAATGAACACTTATGACTAGATTTTTTCTTGAATTGTTCGAATGACATTACCCTTTTATATAAATCCTTACATTCCAGCGCAAATGTAACAGTCTATTGGGGGAAATCAAAATAATACTATGATTTCACCTATGATATTAGATATTTTTTTATTCTTACAATAATTTCAGCGAACATTGCGAGTGCTACGAACGCCAGCGCATTGGATTGGTTTATTTCGCATAGAACGTGAGCTCACAGGTTAATTTAAACTGCAGTGCAATCGGTGCTTTATGCTGTGTTATATGTACTACAACTTTTATAGGTTTTAATGGTAAAAAAGGCAGATACGAGATAAGGGTTAGTGTTGTTTTTTCAACTGCAGCGAGGTGATGCGATCACTACGAGAAAATAATAATCGTTGATCAGAACCACCGGAAGTTAAGAATGACGGTAGACTAATTGAAGTTCGTATCTCTTTCCGTTGAATGCTACGATTCCAAAGAAAAATGAGTTCGTTTAACCATTTATGAGGCCGTGCCAACTATATCGCCATCCACAAGAAATATTTTTTTCGCTGCACTTGGAATATTACTTCAATAGTTTACATTACCACTTCTAAAGGTATCTAGCAGTACTCCATTTTTTTTTGAATGCTAAAAATGTATGATATTAATTTGGGAGTCATTTTTATGTAACAAAACCATGATTTTAGAGCGATGGCAGAAAATTCTGTTTGAATTCGTTGAAAATTCAACAGATCTATAAGTTTTTCACTGTAAACGTACTATCTAGGACCTACTGCGCGAGATCATGCAGTGTTTTCAATAAAATAAATGGTTATTTGATGAAAAATTCAAATTCAACGAATTTAAACAGAATTTTCTACCGTTGTTCTAAAATCGTGGTTTTGTAACATAAAAATTACTCCCAAATTAATATCGTACATTTTAGCAGCCGAACAAAATTGAAGTATTGCCAGATACCTTTAGAAGCTTAAGGTTAAGTAGAATATTGAAATAATAATCCAAGTACAGCGAAATAAATATCTTTCGTGGGTGGATATATATTTTCACGGCCTTACAAAGGGTTAATGCCTCCCCAATATTACGTGAGATAGTGTTAGGCACTCTCGACTTCCTTCTGCGAATGTGTACATATGTTTTGAACGATTCAAATATGGGTCAAATGTGCATAATTTTAGTTTTTCCAAAACGTTTCAAATAAACAATTGATTGCTGGATACATGCTTACAATAACATCCCTTTGTTTTAAATAATAAAATTGGAATGAACAACTTCCATTGCCTTCCCAGGGAACCTAGATCAACTTTTAAAAAGTCATATTCATCGAAATGCATGGAATGTTCTGCAGAAAAATCCGCTTACATCAGCCATTGGGAATTTTTCTTCTTTTCAAAGACTTTAAACTTTACAGTTCATTCGTCTCTAATTGAGAATTGATCGTATTAAAGCACTCAAAATGCTTAATATCGAAACCGCAAAAGTTACATCCACACGCGGAATCATGTTTGATTTTCGGTTTTTGTTTCCCTATTCCCCTTTTTAATTAGTATTCATTGTTATAGAATTGTTTAAATATTATAGAATAGCATGTAGAAGGGGTTCCCATCAACAGAAATTTGAAATTCATTATGCAACTATACAAATCAACCACCTGTCCATTATACCCCCACTGTCCGTCTTACTCGCGGTTCCCCTATTTGTTTGATTCGCAACTTGAAAACAAGGGATACGGATCATTTTAACAACATTCACGATATATTTCCTATTGTTTCGCATGTTACAATATGATAATGTTGTTAGTTAATAGTGGCCAAACCTCAGTTGGGTCCTCTCTTCATGGAATCACATTTTCCGCTTCTAACCAGGTTACAAAGCTCGGCTGAAAATTAGAACACATTTACCCCGAACATGACTGTTGCAAACACAAAATCTCTTACAATCATTCCATTCATTTGTCGGGCAGCTCTCTATTGACTTTTTCCCAATACACAACGAATATATGACCGTCGTCGGGTTACAGACTTCTTTCGATGGATCCATGTTGGCCATCATTGCCTTCATATCCCGCATTTTGTCGCTGCATTCCTTTAGGATATTAGAAGCTGTATCCTTCCATTCACCTTCGAAGCTATCGATTCTTGCCAACAATTTTTCCTCGTTGATCTCATCCCCAATCAATAATCCTCGTTTTTCCAGCAGACATTTGATGGCGCACTGTGAAAGTATAATCGTAGTATCACTCCGTTAAAGACCTGGATCTGGAATCATACCCCTAACATTTTCTTTTCTTCCATATCTTCGAAACATTCCCGAAGGCCATCGGTTTGAATAATCTCTGGAGCCGAGCAACATTTCACGATTTCCATTTCCTGTGGATGTGAACGACTTTTACATATGACTAGATTTTTTTTTAATTAGTGGAGCGTACGAAATTACCCTTCTATGTATATCCTTACATTCCAGTGTAAACGTAACTTGCTATTAGAGCAAATGAAAATTATAGTATAATTCTACAGTTACAATACATATAAATACTTTTATAGTTCTTACAATAGTTACAGCGAAAACTGCGAGTGAGACGAACCTCAGCACATTGGATTGAATCATTTCGCATAGATCGCGAACTCACAGGTGAATTCCAACTGCAGTTCAATTGATGCATTTTTATGTGTTATATGTACTGCAAGTTCTATTGTTGTGAGTTGGTACAAATAGCTGATGGCAGATAAGGGCTAGTTTTGTTCATTCAGTGACAGCGAGGTAATGAACTTACTCCGAGAAAATAGTAATTATTGATCTGAATCACCGGAAGTTAAAAATGGTACAATAGTTGAAATTCGTATCACTTTCTGTTTAATGCGACGATGTAGAAAAGGGATAACGGGCTTAAATCTTTAATCAATCAGTCAAAAGTGAAATAAGTTCACGTGAGACAGTTAATGCGTTGAGGGCCACAGTTTTATAGTGACTTTATGGAAGTTTTTAAACGTATTAGGTCCTTCGTTCCTTATCGTAGTGGAAAGTATTTTTTTTCGAAAGGGAATGCTTATAAGCTTATATGCTTATATTAGTTACACTGTCAGTCACCGGTAACTAACGTGGCAGTCAACGTGTTAACATGCATATAACCCAATTCAACTTTGGCTGTTCTCAGTACTCTCATCTCAATAGTCAGATAATGCTACAATAAGATTCTCACCTTTAGAAAAGAGCGGAAAACTATTTATTATTTCAAACTACGAACACTACAAACTACTGAACGTTACAAGCTGTGTGACTATTAGTCTAGAGAAGTTTATTGAGTGATCTACAAAATAATTGTAATTACAGCCTCGAAACACAACCAACATAACGAGTCTTTTTCTCGTTGGAACAACCCATTATTCACGACATAGAAGCAATTCTGCTTCATTGCCAAAGACCTGTTTTACTTGTTGCATATCTGCAGGCGGTTGAGTATTTCCAAAACCAGCACCCAGTGGTTGTTAAATCATCGAACTAATAGCGGTGAATGCAGAAAGAAAGAATACCGTCGTGTGTTGCTCCTTTGACACTTCCAAAAATCGAATGACTTGAAAAAGAGAAATTAAATGTTCTGGATCTTTGCTTTTTTGTAGAACTATAAGTTGTCTGAATAAATCTGAGCATTTCAATCAATGAGCTTTATTTTATACTAGGAAATTAGCATAAAAAGATCATCTAATTAATTTATAAATAATATTTAGTACATTGCCGTTTTGGGCTTTTTGTCTCGTGTAACCAAAGTATGCTATGTTAGATTTATTAAATTTAACCCAAATTTCTGTTTGTACAGTCGTTTTGTTCTCAACTCCTGGTGATCAAAGAGGATTACGTCTTTCGTGAAGGGTGTAAAAGTAGTAAACATGTTTAATGTGTGTTTGATATGATATATATTTCGATTTCCCAGTCCCTGAATAGTTTAAATTGACGAAAATGTCATATATTTTTTCTGAGCATTTCTGTGTTCCCTAAGCCAAGCCGCTAATAACGAACATCAAATGTGGCGGAATAGTACAATTTTTCATGGAGGTTCATCTAGTACTTCATAAAGAGTTTTCCCCGAAGCCTCTTCAAAAATAAAACATGAAAGACAAATATATATATAGTATATAGTAGTATATATATAGTTAGTATATATAGTATATATATATATATATATATATATATATATATAGATACCTATATATATATATATATATATATACTCTATATATCTATACACCTACTACACTACTACATCTCTATACTCTCACTGACATAACACTACTACTACTCTAACTACATATCACTACTACACTATACACTAGACTCCATGCAAATCCAAAAAAACGGTATTCTCTAGACCTTAATCATCTATTCTACCCTCCCATTTGTCATAATGTAATCCATTTCCATAGCATTTCTTAAATACAATGAAAATCCTTGTTTGCACAAACGATATAATTCTGATTTCTATTACGATGTCTGCCCAACAATGGAAACTGACTTTTCAGCAGCAGTGGATTTCATACAAAAATGGTCCAACATATAGGTTTCATAATCTCTCCAGTTGATTTGCATGATAATATACACTATGCAAAACATTAGCTCTTTCGGACTTTATTTATTAGTGTCGTAGGCATTAAGATTTAAGGTTTTTCGAAACCCGAAAAATCACCGGAAATCGAGGATTTCAAAAAATGACCGGAAAAAAATTTTTTGAGGCCAAATGTCTTAAAGTTGCATGACAAGTCGAGATTCACAGTTATCTCAAAAAAAAATTTTTTTTTTCGAAAATCAACTTTTCAGGCGGAGAAACGACCAAGTGCCAGAAAATTTTTTTTTTACAATTTTCGTTTTTCGAGATAACAGTAAATCTCGACGAGTAATGCAACTTTAAGACATTTGGCATCAACAATTTTTTTTTAAACCCCGATTAAAAAAAAACTCAAATTTTATCGCCTGCGACACTAATAAATGAAGTTCGAAAGAGCTAATGTTTTGCATAGGGTATATTATCGTGCAAATGAACACTTCGCAGCAAGTTCCGAATAAAAAATCGAGATACCTATTTTTATTGGCATCCAAAACCATATGTTCCGTCTCGTATTCCGAAAAACAGTCACAGAGTGTCGAGTTTTGACAAAAAAAATTGTTCTCTAGATGACACTTTTAAGACATTTGGCATAAATTTTTTTTTCGAAAACCCCGATTTCCCCCCTTGGTTGATTTTTCAATTTTCAAAAAACTCAAACTTTGACCACTTTGCGCCACTCTCTCTTAAGTCCGATTGAGCTGATATTTTGTATACGTTGTTTTTTCGAGGTGACGAACATTTTTTATGGAGTAAATTTTTGAAATTCGAGATGACCATTTTCACTGGCACCCACCCTAATAATACACCAAATAGGATTTTTTCGATATATAAGAACTGTATCGAATAGTTTTTAGTAACATCTATTCGTGAATAAAAATAAACCGAGATCATTATTTCAACTTTTGATAATGATTTACTGAAGATCAGTACAGTGTGAAACAATAGTGTGGCTAACATGAGTCAAAATATTATGCTCTATAGAACGAACGCACTTTTGACGCAGACCTTTCATCAAATTTTGCACAGTAGCTGTTGTGCATTTCCTGGATGTTGCTGTCCATGTTTTTCTGAATTCCTCTATGGTTTTGGAAAAAGTTCCCTCCTTCTTGAAGATCCTTTTCACAATCGTTTGATGTAAGTCACTACTGTACGATCCAACATGGGCTGACTGGAACCAGGTTTTCTGCCGGGTCTAGGCATATAATTGAAGGAAAACTCGTTGTCATACGTGTGGATGATATTTTTCACACTTGTGTGGTGCACTTTAAACCGTTTTGCGATTCGGTTGCAGGTAGCACACTTTTCAGTACACCAAGTGCGCAGAATTTTCATTCTTGTCTCAAGATCAATTCTAGTCATAGCGAACCCGAAACAACTCAAACGGAATAAATCGATTGCACAAACTTTTGTTGACATGTGAACAAGCTTTTGCTTGCATGCACACTGAATCTAATTACAGGGAAACTTCGATATAACGTACCCTCGATATAACGTCACTCGATATAACGTACATTTACGACGGCGCCAGTGGTTGTGTGGTTAGCGTAACAGCCTCACAATCCGATCGGCTTGGGTTCAATCCCAGCTGGCGTCGTTGGGATTTTCTGAGGCGAAAAATCTCTGGTTACGTCTTCCTTCGGAGGGGAAGTAAAAGAAGTTGGCCCGGCTCATGAGTTGTTGAGTCTGATAGGTAGGAACAGGTGGAGTCGCCTCCCTGTTGTCGGTGATTGGCACTAAAGTGGCGGAAATAGGCCGACGAAAAATAAGCGAAGATAAAACAAAAAAAAAAAAAAAATAACGTACATTTTACCTCGATATAACGTACACCTTTTCAAAGTGTAAAGGAATTTTTTTTTCAATATTTTTTTTCTGATAGAACAATGAATTATCTGTATTGTAATGATAATACAAGTTTTGTACCTTCAGTCAATCTCGAAATACAGCTGGTTTTGTGATTCCAGATTCTAAATGAATCAACTTCAATCAACAGTACGAAGGGAAACATCATGAGAAAGGCTGGCTTCGTCTTCTGATTGAATTTATTCATTAACTTGACTAAAACAGCAACACAAAAATGTATTATAGACGACGTTTGTGAGTACTTCATTATGCTTCGATATAACGTACAATTCGATACAACGTACAATTTTGGAAGTGAAATGTACGTTATATCGAAGTTTACCTGTACTTGTCGATACAGTTCTTATGAGTTATGAGTAGGAGTTATGTAAGATCAAATGGAAACATGTTGGAGGTTTGAGCTAGAACTGATTTATTTTACATTTCACATTTTTATATTCAGCAAGAAACTTATTTACCCGTTTCACCACTGTCGGGTTTACTGCATCTCTATTAGTCGTGTGAAGCGGTAATTGATAATCCTTCATTTACCGTGTTTTTATTCATTGTCCTTGTACAATGCCTACCCATCTGGCTTAGCACGCTCAGTGTTGCTTTCTTGATTATATACCAGGCGGTGTGTCTGAATGTAGGGATCTTAACTTATTTATATTCGACAGTCATGGAAAGGAATTGGAATGTTAAGTGCAATACACACACATTGCCAATGAAAGGTTTGAACCCACTCATTTTCCATCGGATGCCCACCTCAGTAAGAAAGGTAAGGTCGAATCCATAATGGGTTGTATGAACCGACCTGGTTCCCGGTGTTTTCACCACGAGAGTAAGCCAGATGAAGTGCCTATTGTGGCAAACATAAGGAACGCTCTCTGGTCCAACATCTCCCCAAGTGGGAGTGTTGCGTAGACTTGAGAGATGATCTCATGGATGAGATTGGGGTGACGATGATCGGAAATTGTTCATAATTGATGACCGCAAACCACTTGAGGGAATCTCCGGGATGAACAGTTCTGCGTTGAAACAGGGCCCTATCATGATAGGGTTGAGGACTCCCATTTATAAGCTCCCTTCGTGAGTTGATCCGGATAGCAGGGAATTAGGATCTTCGTCTTTGAACGGTTGTTTTTAGATTTTGAAGCAAAGCTCAGCGTACTTTAACCCCTTCCCGTGTTATTTAATACGTCACACATCAAGTGATTTCACTAGCCTGCAGAGCGTTCTAGCGCCCTATGTTATTCAAGTACCCACGAGTGAGACTCGATGTTGTACGGGAAAGGGTTAAGAAACAGATCAAAACAGCAACACGCAACCTAGAATTTCTCAGATGCACCCGACGATGGCATTGAGGTTTCGTAGGTCTTCGAATCTCGGACACACGCATATGAAATGTTCTACGGAGCTGTGAACTGACAACTTCATTTAAGCAACAAAATTGGCGGAAAACCCCTCCATTGAAGTTGTACGATACGTTACAGTATCCGTTTCTCAATCGGGGGAAGACTCACTGCTCCCTCACCGTTTTCCTGTCTTCTAATTACATGGCAGAAGTCTCCTGATCTTCCGGATAAAGGACCCATTCTCTGCAAACCATTTGGCCACCCCAAAAAGCATGGAAGGAGTTTGCGGTCTACAGCTTCTATCTATTGGATGTACAAATAAGTCCCAATCGTTTGACTCAATAGGTTTGCCATTTCAAACATACACATCGGACAACACTGAACACAACTTTATTATAAAAATAAGAGTTGAGACTTCAAGTATCAGTGTGCATTGAATCCTCAAAGTCAAAACAACATTTTTTCCATCACTCCAAAAATGGAAAAAACAATAATTTTTTTTACGGGGAATTCTTTTGCATTACTGCAAACAAAAGAAGACAGCAGCTGAGACACATTGGTTTCTTGTGGAAAGTTACGGCAAGTATGCTTTATCGGAATTAAGCTTGTATTCACCGATTCAAAAGTGAAAGTTTTGACCTCGAAGATGAGGAGCGCCCCGGTGCACAAAAAAAACGAAGATGAGGAATTTGAGAAGTTTCTCGATGAAAATCCATGCCAAATACAAGAAGAACTTGCAAAAATGTTGGGAGTAACACCACAAGCAATTTCACATCGTTCAAAGCAACTCGGATTAATTCAAAAACAAAGCATATGAGTTGAAGCCGAGAGACATTCAAAGGTGCTTTTTCACCTGCGAACAAGTGCTTCAGCGACAGAAAAGGTTTCCTGCGCCGAATCGTGACTGGTGACGAAAAGTGGATACGGTACGACAATCCTAAGCGTAAAAAAGCTTAGGTTAAGCCCGGCCAGCCATCACCATCAACCGAATATTCGCAAAACCGAATATTCATGGTTCCAAGATTATGCTGTGTATCTGGTAGAATCAGCTTGGAGTCAGCTACTCAAACTAAATGAAACTATCACAGGAGAGGGTTACCGACAACAATTGATGCGTTTGAGCCGAGCCTTGGAGGACAAGAGGTCGCAATACGCCGAGAGACACGACAAGGTGATACTGCAACATGACAACGCTCGGCCCCATGTTGCAATTGGTGTCAAAAACAACCTCAAAGAACATCAAATGGGAAATCTTACCCCACCCGCCGTATTCACCAGACATCGCTCTCTCCGATTACCATTTGTTCCGGTCGATAACACATGGCCTGGCTGAGCAGCGATATTCCTCCTAAGATGATACCAAAAATTGGTCGATGACTGCATTGCCTCAAAAGACCAGTCCTTCTTTCAGCGTGGAATCCGTATGCTACCAGAAAGATGGGAGGAGGTTTTAGCTAGCGATGGATAGTGCTTTGAATAATCTTCTTTTTATAATAAAACGTTAAATTTTTCAAAAAAAAAGGCTGGAAACTTATATGTACTCCCAATATAAATAGCACCTTTCGAGTTAACATTTTAAGGCCCGAAAAGAAATCTGTAAGACATACGCCACGTTTTGGGGCAAACTTGTACGGTTCATTTGTTCGGATTCCACGAACGAGACGAAGGCGAGCCATCGGTAGGCCTTGTTAGATTCTTGACAAACCAAGGATTTAACCATCAACTGTAGGAAACACGGATTATTTCGTGATCCATCCGTAACAGACGGAACACGAAACACGAGAAAATTCGTGAGCGGTCCCGAATTTGTTAAGAACTGTCTGTTGTAGCCGATTCCGGTAAATCGGCGACCATTTCATTGTCTGCTATTCCGCTATGGCTCGGAACACGCATATCGGCGGTATCAGGCAACAAATGCTTTCTGATGGCTTGCACCCATGGATGCTCGGATTTAGCCGCACTGATGGCATTGATGGCATAGTGGGAGTATAGGGACAGTTTCAAATATACCGGCTGCTTCGACCGAGAAAACCTAGCCAATGTCGGAGGTGCGCACCTAACTGTTGTCGTCCAATAACTTTTGAAATAAAAGCAAATAAAATTTCGTTTGCTTATCAAATTGTAACTATATTTATTACCTTCGAAACGTAGTACAAGCATTTCTCGAGTTATGTTTGTAGTTGGACAAGTACCTATTTTAATACAAACAGACCATACGGGGCAAAAGGGGCGCACTTATTGAATTGAACTTCTGAGATAACTTATACCAAAAATAAATGCTTTATCATCAGAAGCGGGATAAGAATTATTACTAGAGAGTGTAGGCACCGTCCAGTAGGCAAGAGGGGGTTGTTCTGTATTTTTTTACGGGTGGAGAAGAATGGGTGTTATAGTCGAACATACCACGTGGAAATTTTTGGGAGGAAGGAGACTGACAATATAAGGTATCCGAAAATGTCCAACATTTGGCTCCGTTCTTGAGTTAAATCGTGAGGAACGGACACCAAATCGTTTTTATTTATATAGATCAAGTTTATAAATACATAGTTACCTTCACTTGATTTATTTGAAACTCATTGTTGAAAAAAAAAACAATTAAAAAAATTGTTGAAAACATATTATAAATTTTCTTCAGAGCAAACGCTAGTGCGAGCTTTTACCCCACAGTCACTGCGCACTTTTGCCCCACAAGCAATTTTTGAACTAATCGAATTTTTTAGCTCTTGAACTTTTTCACAAAAACGAATACGCACTATCATCTACTACAGAATGAAGATTTCCTTGACAGTGTAGCTTCGAACTTTCCAGTTATTTTAGGTAAGTAAATCGTCATCTCCAAAACTGAAAAAAAAGATCAAAACATCGCAAAACCATTTTTAACCTTTTAACTTTTAACCTCATAACTTTTTGCCACTTTCATGAAATGTATCTTTCTTTATATGTGAGCTGCTGGTGTAAGAATGTATCAAACGACTACACTGTTGTCGAAATTTTATGCTCTTTGCTTCAAAATAGCCAATGCGCACCTTTGCCCCGCACTACTGTACGGTTATCGTGGAAACTCACCCCGAATTGAACTTTTAGAGTCTCTTGATTGTGAACATTATTGCCGAGTCAATGACGATGTCGAAGGAAGATTTACCTACACATTTTGCAGAGCGTTGTTGTATGTCGGTGTCAGTATTGACTTGAAATAAACTTTGCATCGCTATCAGGAAGATTCCGTCCGTCCTGCTGTAGCCCTTCATAGTGTTGCTGTTCTGACCGACCTCAGCGATGGGAATCTCTTAACTGTGTCTCTCTCCCAAGGGAAATACGTACAGAATATTTACAAAGTAAACTGCGCAGAACTTGCACTGACGCACAGAAGCAGGGTCGCAACATGAGGCCGAGCGTTGCCATGATGAAATATTATCGACTCGTGTCTGGTCGCATAATCTGAACGATTTTCGGTATTAGCTTGCTGCAAACGCATCAATTGTTGTCTGTGGAAGTTTTCATTGATCGTTTGGCCAGGTTTTAGCATCTCATAGTGGATTTTGACCCATCAAATACAGAACATTACTTTGGTACCATGGATGTTCTGCTTCGGTGCTAATATTTCTGGTTGGCCTGGCGAAAAAGACTTCCTTTTGTGCCCTATCAAGCAATATCGCTGCTCGGCATCATTCGCTTTCGCTTCGTCTTCAAACTTGTTTGATTAACCCGGACGGTTCTTGCCTTCGACACTAAAATCACCACTTTTCAATCGTGAAAACATTTATCTACAAAATCTATCCGATGGTGCAGAGTCATCATAAACTTTCATTTCGAAACGAAACTCAACATTTTCAACGCATTGAAAATTAAACTTGTTGATTTACAAAACCCGAAGGCTTGTTTAGAAGCGAATGGAAAAAATGTAAAGCCTCTATAATTCATCACGTTCGTTCGTTCAAAGACTTGTAGACAATATTTGGTTGACAGATGTCGACACTTCACAACTCAGCAAACAATCAATTTTCGTCGTCGACTAGGTATAGCACCTTGAGCTACATTGTGGCACATTCCACATTGCATCACTGTTCCATATAATGGAAGATTCGCATAGAGCGTTGTAGAGTTGAAGAATTGATAAATCGCAGGACATCTCAAGTAAATGTAAAGAATCGGAATCAAATTTCCAAACAAATATTCTAGGAAGTGTAGAGAAAACGGACAAGACTAAGGGGCACAACTCAAAAGAATACACCATCCAAGCTAAAATTTAAAACTGTTTTATTCATTGTTGTTGATATATCTTCACTTGGCTTTCTCAGCATCATAATACTGATTGAAGAATTGTGAATTTCAGAGACGTTCTCTGTCCGGTTAATAATATATAAATAAATATTTACAATTACAATAGCATCCTCTTTTACTATCAGTGGCGGTGAATGAAACGTTCTTAACCCTTACGAGCTAGGTAATTTTGTCCAGAAGAAGGTAAACAATCATAACAAAATACGATACTTCTATGGTGGGCTCCCTATAGAGGCCACTGCGAAGGGGTGAGCTTTTAAATTAAGATTCTCTTCTACTAGTTTCGTTCTTTCTCTATTACTATGACTAATTGCAGGTACAAAATATGATTCTCTTGCAGTTTGTTACTTGTTTCGATCAGTTTTAATCCTGTGTTCATTTGCTATTCGAGTGATTCGATACTACTACTACGCAGTGACGCTAGTAATCGGTGAGGTAGACATTTCGAGTTTCTTATCGGATACAGTATTTACAGTCTAATTGTTCAGGTATTCGAAATAAATACATCTGTCGTTCGGCTTTAGTGCTATTCTCGCTATAAAATTATATGATACAAAAGTACTGCCTGGGTACCATTTCTAGTCTAGTGGTGCTCTAAATACTGGGTCAATTGTCGCTATTCCATCTCGGAAATTATGAGCATTTCTCGCGGGATTCAAATATTTTACAATCTGCCTTATGCTATTGAAATAAATATTGTTAACATATGATTCAGTCTGGGGTGATTTGCTTCTCGGCTTCCCTAATATTAAATATTTACACATACTACGAACGATTAATCTCAACAAAAGTGAGCTGCGTTTCTGAATCAAAACATTGGCCGAATCGTGGGAAGAAACGATCCATCCGGAATAACACCGGCTGGTCGTTTCAAATTTAGAACTTAGAAACACATCTTGCTCAAACATTAAAATTCATTTGAATTCAATTAAATGTCTGGTGTGCCATTGTAGGCAAGGCAAATAAATTATAAATTACTCTTCTAGCTTTAATTTGTCCGGTTATTTACAAACATCCGACGGCATCACTGCAGCCAAGCTACGTGACCTGTTGCGTCAGTAAGTTCACTAGCTCCGCCTGATCCATGTTGTTCAGAGTTTGCATGTCGACCCCAAGAGCTGTCGCTACCGCTTCCATATCCAACCCGAACGATGCCAGCAGCTCGAGGAACTTCATTTCCTCGCCCGTCAGTGGATTCGTGAGCGTTGGGCAGGAGTGGTTGCACTGGGGCCAGCTGCACCGTTCCAGCAACCTCAGAGAGCATTTCTTTGGTTCCGCAATATCCAGGGCTTGCACGAAAGCGTTCATGTTCTGCTTCCGATTGTTCGGTTTTTGCTTCCGGTTACGGTTCTTGTGATTTAACCGCTTTTTGTTTTGATTCCGCAACCGATGTTGACCGTTCTGTTGTTTCGGGCGCGGGTTCTTAGGATTGACATTACTGCTAAGATTATTACTATGGTTACCGATACTATTTGGTGATCGCTCTATTCTAGGAACTTTCGTTGATAGGGATTGTTCGATTTGTTGCTGCTGACGAGTCTGGTTTCGTTCGCCGTCTTTACCGATCTTCCGATTTAGTCTATTCAATTTCCGCTGATTCTCTCGCTCCCGTCGCTCCTGGCGTCTTCGTTCGCGTTCTTCTTTGGTCAACTTTTGCCTCGGCTGCTGCTCCCGCTCGAAATCGTCCGCGCCCATTGTACCATTTTGTTGCTGTTGTTGTTTGTTACGTCTGGCTCCATTGTGTTTTCTTCGCAACTTCTGGGGGTTTTGGGGATTTTTGTTCGATTGTCGCCTCTGAATCTGTCTGTCTTTAGCATCCGACTGTTCCCAACAACGCAACGCATCGGCCAAACTGATGTCGTCAATTTTGATGCTCAACCAATCACGTTTTGTCAACACCGAATGACCGATACAGGATGGTGCGAATACTGCCGTAACATTGTTCAGCGATTCCCGCAAGGCGCCTCCCATGTCGTGTATGTAATCCCACTGCTGGGGGGTAACGGGGGCACCGACGTGATCCGCCCGCATCTGAGCCTCATCGAATAACCATTGAAACACAAAGAGGGGAGCTGTTGATAGATAAAATAATACATAAGTCAAATTAACACGAATTTTAGAAGAATATTTCAATTTCATAATTTTTATTCAGCTGAAACTTTGTCAAATTGTTCGGCAACGATGCTATGTTACGGTATTATTTTTTAAATACGATCACGAGTAATTTGAGAAAAGGGCTTATGCAAAAATGGTATCATTTCAGAAAATAAACTATAACGCAAAAGTAGATTGAAATTTTGCGGTTCTAGAATAAGTACACACTGCAAAATAAACTTTTTTTTGTCGAAAACCACTTGAAAATAACTACATTTTCCAATTCTAAATTTTGACACAATAAAGCCTATATTGTCTCCAACAAATGAAAGAAGTTTGATCCTAGGCAAATGGCAAAGATTCTTTATGGCATTTTAAAATTTACACCTTTTTCAAATTTCTGTTAAAACCATTACCCAAAAACTTAATGCTATTCTGTACATCTTTGTTAAAGTAAAGTATTTATTTAGATCAAACATACCATTTTGGTATCATAATATTTTATATTTCATAAATTTAGTATAAACATAATCGCTATTAATAGATCGATATGGTGTCTTTGTCGAAGTTGTGTATCAGTTATCAAAATAATATACACCGAGAAAAAAAAGTTTGAAAATATTGAGAATAAATCTGAATCTAATTTTCTTACACAATCATTCGTCAACAAGTGATAGTTTGATAGATGTTGATAGATGTTGGATAACTTGCAGGTTTTTATCAAATTTGTTTTCAACCCAATTTTTAATAGTGCATGAAGCGAAGCTATTGGCTTTTCTGACAACTTTTCTCAAGTCACTATATTGATTGTTTCTGTAGTATTTTTATTTCCAAGCCATTCAACATTGTAGCTAATGGAACTTTATATTGTGTAACATAAAGTCAATTTTGGGTAGGATAAGTAGAACCATACATAATAGAGTTTAGCCCACAATTGATAAGTACAGTTTGTTTGTCAATCTATCACACTCCTGAAATCATTCCTTATGCGAACAGTTCAGTTGCAACGAACAGGGAATAAAATCGATCAGGTTTCGTCGTCTCAGAGTAGCATATTAATGCGTTTTGACCCTAAGAAAACTCATTCCACACCTACCTATGAGACAAATATAAAACAACGGAAAGGTAGTTTTGAAAACTCCAAAATTTTCTGTATAAAGTCACTATCACTGCAATCTGAGATGATGCTGCCAATGGCCAGCCGAGTTGACATGAAATTAGTCTATTAAGGGGGACCCCGGTCTGGAAGGTTGAAACAAATAGATTCTTTTTTGCAATCTTGAGAAGCTTATGCCCTCAGAAATGTTGTCCTGAAAGGATTTTTCGATATTTGATTTCGTTGGAAAGTTACAGCCAAAAGTATGAGATCACCTCAAGGGATATAGTATTGCTGTACGAATTTTTAAACGCGCTTTTCTCGAAAGCATGTTCTTTCAGCTAGTGGTATTGATATCTCAGGATCTACTCGATCGATTTGGCTTAATTTTTTTTCGATTCTCTATGAGCTTCTAAACAGCGATTTTTCATAAAAAATATAACTCATTTTTAACAAAAATGGCCGCCATTTTGGCAATGTTCTAACATCCGAAAAAAATCACGAAAATTCATTATTTTTCGACCTTCCAGACAGGGATCCCCCCTTGATGCATTGAAGGCATACACATGTCAGTCAAAGTTAGCTCTAGTATTCTATCCTTAAATCAACTACTGTGTCGGACAAAACATTAAGACCACCTAAATGCAAAAAAAAAACAAATTAATTTTAAATGCCAATTCAAATAGACTATATGCGAAACCTAGCGGCGAACACTTATACTAGTATCACAATTTCTAAACCCGCAAGTCAGCCCCGTCCTAGACGGCCATGTTTTGGTGCCAACATCTCGAGAACAAAACAGCTGAGATGTATGCGGTTTTGAACCCCTTTTTGTATCCTACTGACAGCTCTGTCAGCTCAAGTGCAGGTAATTTGAAAGTTTTGAATCCTGAGATGTTGGCATCATCTGAGCACATAGAGAGAGATAGGCCGTAGCAGGGATCTGCCGCAAGTTTAACGCAATCAAAGCAACCCGTTTTAGCAAGGTGCACTGATAGCTGTCAAAAGTTGAAAACCGGTGCGTCAAAATTTAGGATCAGTTCCTCGTTTCGGCTGTTTCGAGTTTCGACCGAATTTTGAAGAAAATTGATTGTTTCTCGGTTGTATTTTGTGTTTTTCGGATCCTGGTAAGTATTTATCATGTAAACAAGAAGTATGTAAGGTTTTAATTCTCGAGTTCTAGTTGCAGTCAACGAGCACAAAATGTTCAAGGCAGGCAGCAGTCAACACGAAATCGCAGAGTACTTCGGATGATCCAAAACCTTCGTGTTTAATGCCCTCCACGATCGCCAAAAATCCGAAAAAGATCCGGGACGAACTGAACTTATCCGTGAGTTCCCGGACAGTTAAGCGGCGTCTGGTGGAGCACAGGCTAGGCGTTAAAGCACCCGGGAGGTCCCGATGCTAATGCCAAAGCATCTGAAGACGAGGCCGAAGTTTGCGAAAGACCACACCGATTGGATCGATCCTGAGAAGGAAAAGCAATGGCGAAATATACTGTGGTCGGATGAAACGGAAGAAAACTTCATCGGCTCGGACGGAAATACTCGGGTCCATCACCTAATAGACTGCGCTTACATGCCATAGTAAACCACGAAAACAATCAAGCATGGGGGAGGGAACATTGTGGTGTGGGAGGTACTTCTCCTGGTACTGGGTTCGCCTCCTGTACTGGGTGGATAACGTCATGGATCAGTACCTCTACGCTCAAATCCTAAGGGATGTTATGCTTCCACACGCCGAGTGGGAGATACCGCTGAAATGGCAGTACATACAGGATAACTATTCGAAGCCCACCGCCAAGACCGTCAAAAAGTGGTTCCACGATACCAAAGTCGACGTCATGGAGTGGCCAGCGCAATCGTTGGTGCTGAACCCTATAGAGAACCTATGGGAGATCGTGAAGAGGTTGGTGTACACGAAGAAGTCGAAGAATCAGCAGCAACTGTGGGATAGGATCCAAGCTTGTTGGTACGCCATCCCGGTCACCAAGTGCCAGAAGCTGGTGGAATCCATGCCGAACCGGATGCGTGAAGTGATGCGTAACAAAGGTTACACGACCAAGTACTAACCCTAGAAACTATTCACGGTATGAATTTTCAAGTTTTTATTTTTTTTACGATGAATTTTAAAATCGGTCTTAATTTATGTCGCGTCATCTTAGATGTTAAGTATGCTTGAAACGCATTTTTAATAAATGACTATTGTTTTAACTACAGATGTTTTTTTTTTTCGAGCAATGCAAATGAATTATTATAAATAGATTTCAGCATTGGATTGGATATTTTTTCTCATAGTTTTGTCACTTTCTTCTTTGCTTGATCAGTGGCCCTAATGTTTTGTCCGTTACTGCAGCTGCTACTAACGATGTTAATCTATACTGGGTGCCTGGTCACTGAGGTATAGAAGGTAATGAAAAAGCCAATCTCTCAGCAAGATTAGGCTCTTCAACTAATTTTGTCGGGCTTGAGCCATTTTGTGGATTTTCTACATCCTCCTTAAATCAGAGCTCAAAACAATTCCCCAAAGTGCTCTGCAATTTTCAAAGCATTTAATTTTTTCGTTCAATATTGTTCTCAGAAATGTTAGCTACTCTCTGCCAATACTTTGACGTATGATAATTGTAAAAAAACATCAAGTATCATGCCAAGAAAGGCTCTTATTTGGCTTATTTGGCCTATACGTACATGGCCCACTCTGACTGAACCAAATGAAGCATTTTTTTATGATTTGGTTCAATATGACTGAAAATTTTCGAAATATTTCTCAATCAACTAACAGTTGTGAGTCAAAGTGTGCCATTCTGTTATGAAAATTAGAGCGAGAAGGAGTGTGAGGTTGAAACTGCATAAACATTTGGATGCGTTCAGCATAGTAGCTCTGCAATCTATTACAGGCATGAATATGATTGCACGGAAAACATGTTAAAGCATAAACTTCCCATTTTCAATCATCTTAGACAATATTCATCTATAGGATCGTAGAATTCGAATTCATTTCATCGCTACAGTCTAAATCGCGCTCTGAAATAGTAAATTTTGCGAACATTCACACTAAAGACCAGCATTTTTCACTGATTTGTTCAGTCAGAGTGTACCATGTTTATTTTTTAATATACTCAGAATGTGCACATTTTTTACTAACGGGTTCAAGCACATTTCAAAAAGGTACTTATTAGCTTCAAGAAAAAGTTTTGTTGGCTTGAATTCGGCGCTTGGAAACTGTTTAAATTCAATATACAAATGATTGACACATAGTCCACTCTGTCTGCACATGATATACGGCCATTTCGCCATGGTAAATGATACATAGTCCGTTCTGACTGCATACTATGAGGGGTTATCGTTGATCAATCATAACAATTTCGATCAATTAGGGTAAATGATCTTGGTTTGTCCAATTTGGGGTGTTTTTACGCAACTAGTAAATGCAAATCGATTTTTCTTCATGAAAATCACACATAATCGATACGAGTTTGGGTTTGTTGAAAAGCCCCAAGTCTCTAGTTGCTAATACTACCATAAGGTGTTGAAATTATTCAAATTTTTATGTTTTTTAACGATTTTCCTTAAAGAAGAACTATGATCATGGTTTAACCACCTCTGATCATGGTTTGCCCAAAAAAATGATCATGGTTTGTCCGGTTTTAGAAATCTCCATTTTTGAATGAAAACATTCGAATTCACAATTAGATGTTGCATTTATCATTGCTTGAGTTTACTGTCATCATATTGATTCATTCATAATTTAGGCTTTCGTCAGAATATTGCCTTTTCTTGGGCATTTTAGAAGTGTTCACCTCAACACAATCAACACAGAAAAATCATACTTCTGCTATGCGCGAAGCACACCATAAACAAACATAAACAAACTGCAGCGCGCCAAGCGGTTGCCATAGAAATCATGTGGACAAAACAACATTATTGAATTGGACAACTCATGATCAGAATTGAGTTCATCAAAAAGCGTTAATTTAATGGTTTAGCTATGTAAATCCGATACAAATGGTGAGCAAGCATGATGTTTACAATATTTATAAGTGTTGTAATCCAGAAAAGGTCTGAATACGTGCCAAATAATCATCTGGTGATCGATTAAAAGTTAGCTCGAATGAGGGGCGCATTGACACAAATAGAAGGTGTATTTTATAATCCTTTAAAACATGTGATTTCGTAAAAATATACTATCAAACTACTATAAATCATGTAAAAGGCAATTTCATTTATATGTTTCGAAACATTCGAAGGCCTTATTTGACACAGGAGCGCTGAATTAGAGCATTCAAAAAAGTGGGCAAACCATGATCATATTTTCGACTGGACAAACCAAGATAATTTACCCTATTCTTGCTGTATGCGTGATTTTCTAAATCTGATAAATGTGATATGTAGCTTATATAATGCTTAATCAAATGTAATCAATAACTCGAAATTTTCACTTGCGACTTGGTCCTCTCTGACTAAACACCGACCATATATTTCCTGAGTAATGGAACGAACTGACTGTGCATATATAGAAAACTGAAGTGTACTACAGTAGATCAAACTAATGCTTGCAATGGTTCAATGCTCCTAATGAAGAAGAAGAAGTACCCTAGAAATGATCGCAAGGAATAATGATACTGATACACACACCACACCCTCCCATTTATGTCCTCCCTGGAGTGCCACCAGCTTTTTATGCAGCTAGTTCCATCAGCAGAAATTTTAGCTTCATTCTCATTCTCATTCGAACATGACGACGGTATAAAAATTCTTCTTGGTCTACGAACATTGATTATATTTACTATTGCTCCATAAGGAAACAAACTATTTTTCTTCTAATCGATCATCAGTATTACAAGAAAAAAAACAAAAAAAATTAATTCTGACAATTTGGGATTTTTTTAAAATTTTGTGATTTAGAAACAGTAATTGATCCGGAAATTTAGATTGGCTGGAACCGTAGTGGCAGACTGACGTAGTTTCTAAGCAATTTTGATTCTAGTGTCAAAAAACTAAAAAAAAACGTAAAATTCCATCATACCTAGTGCTGAAAAAGTTGTCAAAGTTGCAGCTAAATCAAAAATATGAAATGATAATGGTTTCGCGTTGATTGGCGGAATACTTCAGTATGCAACTTACATCGCAATGTGTTGTACAATCGATGACCGAAATAACACCGCCAGGGCTCATTCGGATGTTCGGCAACGCAGGCTTGTGGCAATGCTCCATCCCACATTTTCCAACCCTGGCGAACTGCTTCCGAAGCTGCTACCGCTCCAGGTGTGTATGGTTCCCGATCCAGGAACCATCCGGAGTCGCTAACGCCTCGTACATTCACTTTGAGACCTTGGAAAACAGAGCGTTCGTTTATTTTCGTACCGCTCGAGAAAATGTGAAAAAAAATCTCACCTTTTTCATTCTGTAGGAAGTGTCGTACTTTATCCAAATTCAACATAACCCCGAGACCCCCGGCTGAGGAACCCGCCATCAGCAGGTCGGCCCCCTGCGAGTGTCCGAGCCCGAGTGGAATCAAATCGGCCATAACCTGCCGCACAATAAGCGAACCCATGAAGCGCAATCCATCGCGCGTGTCCGGTTGGACCTTGGTTCCGCTCCAGGAATCACTGCTGCAGTATGGCACGAATACGTGGTTAGCATTGTACCAATATGGATTCTCCGATGGAAGTGGAGAAAGCAGACCACCAACTGGAAAAAAAAAATTGAATCTTCGTGTGAGTGAAAATTGTTAGATTGCTATCAAACTCAAATTACTCACCATCTCTCGTCTCGGGCCACTGTGCCGAAGTCATCAGATGTCTCAGCTTTAGCCACCTCGCTCGGCATGATTTATGATCATAACAGTGCCAACCTCCCTCGAAGAATACTACCCATCGCCTGGATCCAGGCGATTTTCTGAGATAAAACCCAGCCTGAGATCCGTCGTTGCAGGTAACCGTCCGATTAGAGAGAAACACCCGCTTCAATTCCTTCTGAACAGATGCACTAGTCGGAGGCTGATGATTGCCACCACCACCAATACCCGTGGCGCCACCTTGTTCACCGTGGCTGTCAGCCACAGACGCCACCGATGATAGGTCCGACCCATCCAACGCTTCTGTTTCGCCGACTGATCGCTGAATCGAGTTGCTTTCGATGGAAATATTTGCCATCCGCTGTCTATGGCTACCGCCGGCGGTGTTACCCATTGCCGCTGCGGCAGCCGCTCGGCATCGACATGGCGAGATGAAATGTGCCACAATCAGACACGCCACTGCCGCCGCCTGCAACGAGAGCGAGAGAGAGAGAGAGATCATAAAATTAATCAAACTGTCATAAAATAATTTGTGTCCAGATGATGGTGGACGGGGGACAACGACGGGAGGGGAAAACAGTAAAAACAAAAAAAAAAGCAAACGAAAGACATCAATCATCGATCGGTGTCGGAGATTTTGACGACGTCAGGCGACGAACCCGATCGATTTGTTTGATGTGGTTCACTTTGGTGAAGCCGCCGCCGTCATTGATATCCGCGTGGAACGTGATGTCTTCTTCCACCGTGTCGGAATTGGATGCGCATTAACAGCTCGCACCCAGGTGGTTTCAGTCACCGCTCCAGGTTTGGAACAAAGTATCGAAATGTGCACTAATTTGACGTATCCTCTGGAGAGAAAAAACGCAGCTCCAAGATTATGCAATCTTCGACCGTACCGCACAAATGTGTCATGTAAGCCGTCGGAAAATCATGTCATTACCGGGCGTTACATTATCTTACGCTTGCTAATGGAAAACCAGATTCAACACCACGACGAGTGTCTTCCCATTTTCAGTTTCATTCGTTTTCCTCTGATTAATTTTCATAATTTCATGCTGATGAACTGTTTCCCTGAAGGCAAGGAAAGCGAAACACCGGGCGTAAAGCACGTTGAAATTGTAATCAAACCACAAAGCAGCACTGTGTACAGATGTGGAACGAGAGGGAGATAAATAAGAAGCGACACATCGAAGCCACCAACAGGAGCAACAACAACGACAACAACAACAGGCCAAAAGGCGGCACTTTGTGTTTTGTTATCCATCTCTCTCCTCGTAGGTTTCCTCTGGGTTGCGGCGGAACGATTGCTACTGGTCACCACTGGGGATGTTGTACGAGCCAGCCGAGCCAGCGAGCTCCAGAATCGGACGGTGTCATCGTTGTCGGCTTGCGGCATGACACCACTAATGGTCTTCGGGGTTTCTTGCTGTTCTTGTTGGGCAGCTCCACTTCGAACGCAACCGCACCTGCACCTGCTGCTTCTGCTACTGCTGCTGTTGCTCCTCGGGGCTGATTGGTAATGACGATATACCGCCTTTAATTCTTTTTACTCCAGCTTCTGCTTTCACGCTTTATTCGGGCTCAAGACCGGGTGCAAATTTTATTATGGTTATGACGCTTTTCGATACGGATGCCGCTACCGGAGTTTTGTTGCATCGAACCGATCCGCTCACGCGTAGTGCACCGGGGCTTCACCGAGGGGCATGTTTTCAACTTCGTGACTGCGTCAATATTCTTTCCTGCTGTTTCAAATACCGCTCATACTTTTATTTTAGAACTCATTAACAATATTAGATTGCTCAGAAATTCATGAATTACTAGCTCAATCAAGTGCAACATTGCGCACATATAAAGGATAATTTCGTGTTTTCTTTCACTCTGGATTTCCATGTGAGCATGTGAACAAAAATATACAGGATCTATTCAATTTTCACAATGAGCCCCAAAACTAGTGACCTTTTCAGGATGTTTGTGTTTTGGCAATAGCACGAGGATTCTCTTCGATACAAAAGCGTATGTTTTATTTATTGACGTATCCATTTAACCAAAAATGAGCTTTATAATTGAAAAAAATATTGTTTTTACCAATTCGGCGATGAAATGAATCATGAAATAAACTTGCACAATTTGAAAGTATTGTTCAGATTTTAGTATATGTGTAATGAAATAATAAATAAACAACTGAATTCACACTCCGTTTTTTTTTAACTTGGTTCTTATGATGGAGGCTTCCCAAAATCCCAATTTTCATTATCGTATGACCAATAATATTACTGAAATTTCTATACGATGTCGCAACCTTAGTCGTAATATTCAGCAGTAGTATTTTCTAACATTTCACAAACATGATTTCAATTTTATTAAATTGGTTATATCTCCAGAAAAGCCCTAAGATGGAATGTTGTACATAATTTTTCATGTTGAATCGCATTTAAATTACATTTTTTATGTTACTCTTTTCAAATGGTTTCAATTTCACAAGGTATTTAAACTTCATATTTTTTCTCAAATTCACTTCTCCATTCTAGTGAATCCGATACGGCGCATAGTGGTCCCTAAGAAAATTTAGGCGGTCAAAACTCAGATTTTTGAGCTAAAAATCGAATTTTTGGTAAACCGGGGTTTTCGGATACGCTGAGTTCATTTTTCAACTCTGTTTCACCAAAAAACAAAAAAAGGGGGCAAGGGGGCAAAGTTCAAAATTTTCAGTTTTTCTCGTGTGTAAAACACCATTTATAATAAGAAAATACTACAATTACCAGTTTTTGAAGGAATTACAAATTCTAACATCAGCCATGTATCTTCTCAATTTGAAAATCGGTCCACCATATTGTTTGCAGAGCCCCATTTCTCCACTAATTTACTATCAAATCTCCCAATTTTCTTTCGTAGAAGCGCTTGCAAAATTGACGAAATGTTGGTTAAATTTGGCTTTCCTATAACGAAGTCGTATAATGAATTCCTTACGGGTGTTGAGGGTGTTATATCCTGCCCAGTTGTTCTTAAATAATCGAACAAATTCTTATTACATAACTGGGAGGCCATATCCACAAAAAATATTCACATTATTAATGAAAAGGCACAATTTCAAATAACAATTATTTCTAATTAACATTTCGGGTTAATGTTGAGAAAAAATCCAAAAAGGGGAATTTCGGGTGAAAAATTCAAGTGCTGAGTGATAAGAGACACTTTGAGGAACATTTTCATTAAAATAGTTTTGCGAGGAAATGCGGGGAATTTATAAGTCCATCAGAAGCCAAATTAAACTTCCAAAATAGTACTTACTTTGTGTGGAGTTAACACATACTACAACCAACCGAATTTTGAAACTGATAACAAATGCAATTTCTTCGTTAAAAACATAATGAGCAAAAAAAAATTTGTTCAAAAACTTTACCAAAACACACGCGAAATAGTGGCACCGGTGATGTGAAACGTGATATTTTTTCTGTTTTGACATCCATGTCCAAGTTAAGTTAATTAATCTGTCAGTCGATTGATACTCGAGCATCAACATACGAGCCAAAAGAGTTGACTTTTCAACGAAGATTGTATGCAAAATAACGAAAACGAAACAAATATCAGTTGAAATTAGAAATTTTGTGATTCTGCATTTAAAAAATGGGAAAAGTGAGAGAGAAATATTATACGTATGATCAACAGAAGACGAAAAACTAAACGGTTAACTATGAAACACTTTGTTGAATTAAGCGGGATAAGAAACATTCCTAGAACCTTTTTTAACGAAGCTGACGAGGTATGGATTATCATTAGTATAAGAGCTCCTAAATTAAGCTCTTTAAAGCTTGCACAAAAGGCGAATCCAGAAACTGTATGTAGACTGCTCCAGTCGGGTGAAGGCACGCGTAGAAGAAAAATCATCGCTTCCACCTGTTGAAGCCAGCCTATCCACTGCAGAACCAAATCGTTTCGGCCGGAAGAAGATGCTCGGTGAGGTGATTTTGCGGATTATAACATATTTTTTCCATTTGGAAAACACTTGCGTCTATTTATGCGGACAATCAATCGTTTCAATGAACATTTGTTCGCATGGCTAGACGTATTTAAAAGGTTGCTCTGTTTGAAGCGTTAGTATTTACAATTCCGATAATTGTCAAAACGTCTCCGTCGGTAGTTCCAGTTGTTATCGAATAAAATCAAAAAGGTTTGGAAGAAATTTAGTGAAAGGTCTGGAAAAGGTGCTCTTGATTTGTTGCGAGTCTATGATTGTACTTATTTTTCTGAAGAATACTCTGGGATATGATAAGAACAGCAGGTTCGTGTTTTTCAATTAATTGAATTTGTAAAGTCAATCTAAAATGTTGGTAATTTTAGCAACATGATTTACGGATATCACGATCAATCGCATACAGATGGTGGAGTGACTTACTCCAACGGTATGAGTAAATGCTAGGTATGTGGAATAATTCAATGTTGAATCCGTGGAGTTATAATGCTAAGAACTAATAATTTTACAACTAATCTGATTGTTTCATTATCTACTTGAAGATTCAAATGCAGAAATTTAGGTAATTATAACATTTAAAAACACAATTGCTTATCTTTGTTCATCGTGTACAGAAAATAGTAATTATATATTCAATGGTTTTTTATATTCATCTATTAGGAACGAACGTGATGAATTATAGAAGTTTTAAACTTTTCAGTTCATTCGCCTCTAATCTATTAGGAAACACTAAATAATAGGACACTATCGTGACAGACATGTTTGGACTCTACAAAGAATGTGATCCAAACATAGATTTAGCTTATAGCACATAATACTGACAATTGTTGATTGTCGAACGATGTATGAAAGCTGTATGGAACTACGTCTGTTATGCGGACAAACAGTGATTTTTCGGAAACGTTTTTTCAAAATTGTTCAAATGTTTTCGAACAAAACATGTTTGTTTGTATGTTGAGCAAACGTATTACATTGTGTAGAATGCGAAACAGCGAAAAAGTCGTTTTTGTTCATTTTGTCGTTTACGTCTCATATACAAACATGGGCAGTAAAGCCGTGTACTTTCAGATCAGCACTTCACCTAATATAAAAATGCAAAAATGGGTCGTTGAATTGTTTTGGGCGAAATGTATAGAATCAAACGATGATTACTTCGAATAAAAATATATTGAGATTCTCTGAAAATTATGGATTTCTTTCATCTAAAAAAAAAGGAAAATTTCAACTCGCACACCTGGTAAGCGAAATTGTGAATAATTTGTTATAGATCAAATGGAAAAATGACGATCGATGTTCCGCCACAATACGTTCCATTACTAACAAACTTCTGTAAGTTCACAGCAACCACAGATAGTTTGATACAAGAAGTTTTTTCCAGGATTGACTTGTTTCTCCAGGTATGCCACCGCCAAGCCAAAAAAAGTGTCCATGGAGATTGTACTTTCGATTCATACCATTTTTTCCATTTATGTGATGAAAACAATCGGAAAAAATGCAGCCTTGACGCGAAGAATTGGGTATTACTGCTCAACTTATAGCAGCGCCCTAGTTCTGTGTATTGATATCATTTTTCTGAAAGTGTGTTTTGTTTTCCAAAAATTGTTGAAATTGCAACCTCTACCGTGTACGTCCTCAAATGTTTTCGTGAGCGGGAAACTGTGGTAAGAATGGATCATCAAGCATCTGATCATCTGATCGGCAGCCGCGTTTGAAGTTATTGAGAACAACCGGAGTAAACCATATACTCTTGAATGGCTATGTCATCAAAAACTTCTATTCAGATAATCTATCTGCTAGAAAATTACGTCATTTTCGTGACAGCAAACATCCAAATCCGACGCTACAGCAGAATCCAGTTACCAGAAAACACGCTCGGAAACTGTTCAGCTAGATTTCAACGCAGTTCCAAAGATGCTTACTTATAGACGACAAAATGCTCGTGAAGGCGGATTTAGAGTAGCTTCCAGGTCAAAAGTTCTACAAAACAACGGCCCTAAGACGAGTGTTGCCACTCGTACAGGTTTATCTGGAAGGGTACATATTTTTTCGAGTTTACAGTACAGATTCTGTACGGTACGAATTACAGATTTTTGATCAAATATACAGATAGGTACAGATTTTCGGGAGTGATAAATTAATAACACGTGAAGTTGGTAAAATAGGTGAGGCAGAGATTTGTTTACGATGATTGGATCCTCGAGGCTGCTGCAATGTTACATCCCAGAAACATTCCCAATCTTAAAAGCATCAAAGAAGTATTGGAAGCGTTTTAGGGTTTTTATTATGGGGAATGAATACCGTGCCAAAATATGAAATTGCTCCGCGAAAAAATCTCTGTAAGGCACAATCGGTTGTGAAAGCAAACATTTTTTAAGAATATTTGTTGCAGCTTTTTTCGTAGAACTGATCGAGCTTCCGTGCCCTAAAAGTGAAATTGCTCCGGAAAACCACTGTTTCAGAAAACAAACACTTGCAGGGATGCTGGAAAAAAAATTGAATGCCGGCTCGCATTTCCGGCGCTTCGATGCCTTGTCTCTAACGATCTCACTATGCCTCATTGACTGCAAGTACTCTTCTTCAAAATCACGCTAACCTGTTTGTCGTTAAAATATATTTTTAATAATAATCAAGAATTACACATTTTCAAGTACATACTTATGGATTATTTTAAATAAGTAAAATACTGTTTCAAGCCATATAACCGGTTTTTATTGTATAGGTTTAGTGGAGGAGAGTCTGCTGTTTAAAATTCGTTTCTACTGCGTACTGAATAAATTATATGATGTCATCATCAAATTGTTCAGTCAGAATGGACCAAGTACACATGGTCAGTCGTAAAAACCTCTTGATTGACCTTGAAAATGTTTTTTTGTAATATCATAATTGCACGACCTTGTTCAAGAGTAACCAAGTGCTGTAGAAAACCAATTGGGGAAAATTATTGAAAGCTAAAGGGTGTGTCACATCAAATTGCATCACGGAAAAAACGCTGTAGAAATTCGCCCAGTAGACCGAAACTTTTGAAAATTTTAGACAGTAAAATAAAAACTATTAAACAACTTTTGGCATTTTCTTTTTATTCATACTTCGAGCCCAAGCCCGTATGCTCGCACCTTCCTCTTTACCCCGTCCATAAGGTTCTGTACAACGTCAGGTTATCGTTTTTTTTGAACAGAAATCCATTTTCTCTTGAAGTCCGCCTCCGATTTGACAACTTTTGGGTTCTTCCGGAGGGCCTGCTTCATAATCGCCCAATATTTCTCTATTGGGCGAAGCTCCGGCGCGTTGGGCGGGTTCATTTCCTTTGGCACGAAGGTGACCCCGTTGGCTTCGTACCACTCCAACACGTCCTTTGAATAGTGGCACGAACCGAGATCCGGCCAGAAGATGGTCGGGCCCTCGTGCTGCTTCAATAGTGGTAGTAAGCGCTTCTGTGGGCACTCCTTAATGTAAACCTGCCCGTTTACCGTGCCGGTCATCACGAAGGGGGCGCTCCGCTTTCCGCAAGAGCAGATCGCTTGCTACACCATGTACTTTTTGGCAAACTTGGATAGTTTCTGCTAGCGAATCTCCTCCGGAACGCTGAATTTGTCCTCTGCGGAGAAGAACAACAGGCCCGGCAGCTGACGAAAGTCCGCTTTGACGTAGGTTTCGTCGTCCATTACCAGGCAATGCGGCTTCGTCAGCATTTCGGTGTACAGCTTCCGGGCTCGCGTCTTCCCCACCATGTTTTGCCTTTCGTCGCGGTTAGGAGCCTTCTGAACCTTGTATGTACGCAGGCCCTCCCGCTGCTTGGTCCGCTGGACGAATGAACTTGACAAATTCAGCTTATTGGCGACATCCCGGACCGAACTTCTCGGATCACGTCTAAACTGCTTAACTACGCGCTTGTGATCTTTTTCACTGACGGAGCATCCATTTTTGCCGTTCTTCACCTTCCGGTCGATGGTTAGGTTCTCGAAGTATCGTTTTAGTACTCTGCTGACCGTGGATTGGACGATTCCCAGCATCTTACCGATGTCCCGATGTGACAACTCCGGATTCTCGAAATGAGTGCACAGGATTAATTCACGACGCTCTTTTTCGTTCGACGACATTTTTCCAAATTTACGAAAAATTGACAGTGAAGCATGGCCAACGTGATCTATACACTCTTATCTGATTATAAGCGAAAGCTGAAGATATAATTCCTAAAAATTAAATTTCTACAGCGTTTTTTCCGTGATGCAATTTGATGTGACACATCCTTTACTAACACCCCACAGCTTCAAACTTAAAGTTCGATTTACTAGAAATCATAATCATGTTACTTGTCCGGTCCGACTGAA